>NW_027140036.1:0-300000 GCF_035084215.1 Heptranchias perlo | reverse complement strand
TGATTAATTTGTTATAAACATAGTTCAAAGTTTAATTTATGACATAAATAATTCAATAGTTTAATTTATAATGAATTATTTAATTTATTACATAAATAATTCATGTGATTATATTAAAATCAATTGATTAATTTATTAAAAAAATCATTCAAAGTTTAGTTTATTGTATAAATAATTCAATAGTTTAATTTATCACATAAATAATTCAATAGTTTAATTTATAATGAATTGTTTAATTTATTACATAAATAAATCAAGTGATTATTTTAAAATGATTTGTTTCATTTCTTATAGAAATAATTCAAAGATTAATTAATGATACAAATAATTCATGGGATTATTTTTTCAATGTATTGTTTAATTTATCATAAATATAATTCAAGGTTTAATTTATGAAACAAATAATTCAAGTGATTATTTTAAAATGTCAATATAATTCAAAGTTCATTTTATTTTATAAATAATTCCATAGTTTAATTTATTATATAAATAATGCAATAGTTTAATTTATAATGAATTTTTAAATTTATTTTATAAATAATTCAAGTGATTATTTTAAAATGAATTGTTTAATTTATTGTAAAAATAATTCAAAGTTTAATTTATTATATAAATAATTCAACAGTTTAATTTATAATTAATTGCTTAATTTATGATACAAATAATTCATATTAAAATAAATTGAATAATTTATTATAAAAATAATTCAAAGTTTAGTTTATTGTATAAATAATTCAATAGTTTAATTTATAATGAATTGTTTCATTTATTATGTGAATAATTCAAGTGATGATTTTAAAATGAATTGTTTAATTTATTATAAAAATATTTCAAAGTTTAATTTATTATATAAATAATGCAATAGTTTAATTTATTATATAAATAATTCAATCGTTTAATTTATAATGAATTGTATAATTTATTACATAAATAATTCTAGTGATTATTTTTAAATAAATTGATTAATTTGTTATAAACATAGTTCAAAGTTTAATTTATCACATAAATAATTCAATAGTTTAATTTATAATGAATTGTTTAATTTATTACATAAATAAATCAAGTGATTATTTTAAAATGAATTGTTTAATTTAATATATAAATAATTCAACAGTTTAATTTATAATGAATTGTTTAATTTATTATATAAATAATTCAATAGTTCAATTTACAATGAATTGTTTAATTTATTATATGTATAATTCAAGAGTTTAATTTATAATGAATTGTTTAATTTATTTGATAAATAATTCAAATGTTTATTTTAAAATGAATTGTTTAATTTATTATTGAAATAATTCAAAGTTTAATTTATTATATAAATAATGAAATAGTTTAATTAATTATATAAATAATTCAATAGTTTAATTACAATGAATTCTTTAATTTATTATAAAATTAATTCAAAGTTTAATTTATTGTATAAATAATGCAATCGTTTAATTTATTGTATAAATAATTCAAAGTTCAATTTATAATGAATTGTTAAATTTATTATATAAATAATTCAAGAGTTTAATTTATAATGAATTCTTTAATTTATCATATAAATAATTCAACAGTTTAATTTATAATTAATTGCTTAATTTATTATACAAATAATTTATGTGATTATATTAAAATAAATTGAACAATTTATTATAAAAATAATTCAAAGTTTAGTTTATTGTATAAATAATTCAATAGTTTAATTTATAATGAATTGTTTAATTTATTATATGAATAATTCAAGTGATTATTTTAACATGAATTGTTTAATTTATTATAAAAATATTTCAAATTTTAATTTATTATATAAATAATGCAATAGTTTAATTTATTATATAAATAATTCAATCGTTTCATTGAAAATGAATTGTTTAATTTATTATATAAATAATTCAATAGTTTAATTTATAATGAATTGTATAATTTATTATATAAATAATTCTAGTGATTATTTTAAAATAAATTGATTAATTTGTTATAAACATAGTTCAAAGTTTAATTTATCACATAAATAATTCAATAGTTTAATTTATAATGAATTGTTTAATTTATTACATAAATAAATCAAGTGATTATTTTAAAATGAATTGTTTAATTTATTATTAAAATGAGTCAAATTTTATTAATTATATAAATAATTCAACAGTTTGATTGATTATATCAATAATTCAATGGTTTAATTTATTATATGTATAATTCAATCATTTAATTTATTATAAAAATAATTCAATAGTTTAATTTATAATGAATTGTTTAATTTATTATATAAATAATTCTGGTGATTATTTGAAAATGATTTGTTGAATTTGTTATAGAAGTAATTCAAAGTTTAATTTATTATATATATAATTCCACAGTTTAATTTATTATGAATTGTTTAATTTATGATATAAATAATTCAATAGTTTAATTTATAATGAATTGTTTAATTTATTTTATAAATAATTCATGTTATTATTTTAAAATGAATTGTTTAATTTAATATAACAATAATTCAAAGTTTAATTGATTATAAAAATAATTCAACGTTTAATTTATTATATAAATAATTCAATAGTTTCATTTATAATGAATTGTTTAATTTATTATATGAATAATTCAAGCGATTATTTTAAAATAAATTGATTAATTGTTTATAAAAATAATTCAAAGTTTAATTTATTACATATATAATTCAATAGTATAATTTATAATCAATTGTTTAATTTATTACATAAATAATTCAAGTGATTATTTTAAAATGAATTGTTTAATTTATTACAAAAATAATTCAAAGTTTAATTTATCATATAAATAATTCAATCGTTTAATTTATAATGAATTGTTTAATTTATTACAAATAAAATTCAAGTGATTATTTTAAAATGAATTGTTTAATTTATTATAAAAATAATTCAAAGTTTAATTTATTGTACAAATAATTCAATAGTTCAATTTATTATATAAATAATTCAATCGTTTAATTTATAATGAATTGTTTAATTTATTATATAAATAATTAAAGTGATTATTTTAACATGAATTGTTTAATTTATTATAAAAATAATTCAAAGTTTAATTTATGATATAAATAATTCAAGAGTTTAAATTATAATGAATTGTTTAATTTCTTATATAAATAATTCAATAGTTCATTCATAATGAATTGTTTAATTTATAATGAATTGTTTAATTTATTATATAAATAATTAAAGTGATTATTTTAACATGAATTGTTTAATTTATTATAAAAATAATTCAAAGTTTAATTTATGATATAAATAATTCAAGAGTTTAAATTATAATGAATTGTTTAATTTATTGTACAAATCATTCAATAGTTCAATTTATAATGAATTGTCTAATTCATTACATAGATAAATCAAGTGATTATTTCAAAATGATTTGTTTAATTTATTATAGAAATAAATCAAAGTTTAATTTATCATACAAATAATTCAATCGTTTAATTTATAATGAATTGTTTAATTTATTATATAAATAATTAAAGTGATTATTTTAACATGAATTGTTTAATTTATTATAAAAATAATTCAAAGTTTAATTTATGATATAAATAATTCAAGAGTTTATATTATAATGAATTGTTTAATTCCTTATATAAATAACTCAATAGTTCATTCGTAATTAATTGTTTAATTTATTTTATAAATAATTGAAGTAATTATTTTAAAATGAATTGTTTAATTTATTATAGAAATAATTGAAAGTTTAATTTATTATAGAAATAATTCAATATTTTAATTTATAATTAATTGTTTAATTTATTACATAAATAATTCATGTGATTATATTAAAATAAATTGATTAATTTATTATAAAAAAATTCAAAGTTTAATTTATTGTACAAATAATTCAATAGTTCAATTTATTATATAAATAATTCAATCGTTTAATTTATAATGAATTGTTTAATTTATTATATAAATCATTAAAGTGATTATTTTAAAATGAATTGTTTAATTTATTATATAAATAATTCAAAGTTTAATTTATGACATAAATAATTCAATAGTTTAATTTATAATGAATTGTTTAATTCATTACATAAATAAATCAAGTGATTATTTCAAAATGATTTGTTTAATTTATTATAGAAATAATTCAAAGTTTAATTTATTATACAAATAATTCAATATTTTAATTTATAATTAATTGTTTCTTTCATTACATAAATAATTCATGTGATTATATTAAAATAAATTGATTAATTTATTATAAAAATAATTCAAAGTTTAATTTATTATATAAATAATTCAATAGTTTAATTTATGATGAATTGTATAATTTATTATAAAAATAATTCAATAGTTTGATTTATGATGATTTGTTTAATTTATTATATACATCATTCAAAAATTTAATTCATCATGAATTGTTTAATTTGTTATATAAATAATTCAAGTGATTATTTTAAAATGAATTGTTTAATT
Organism: Heptranchias perlo; assembly: GCF_035084215.1. Classification (NCBI taxonomy): domain Eukaryota; kingdom Metazoa; phylum Chordata; class Chondrichthyes; order Hexanchiformes; family Hexanchidae; genus Heptranchias; species Heptranchias perlo. The sequence goes on along the minus strand of NW_027140036.1, from coordinate 295,579 downwards.
TAATATAAAAATAATTCAAAGTTTAATTTATTGTATAAATAATTCAATAGTTCAATTTATTATATAAATAATTCAATAGTTTAATTTATTATATAATTAATGCAATAGTTCAATCTATCATATAAATAATTCAATACTTTAATTAATAATGAATTGTTTAATTTATTTTATGAATAATTCTAGTGACTATTTTAAAATGATTTGTTTCATTTATTATAAAAATAATTCAATGTTTAATTTATCATACAAATAATTCAATAGTTTAATTTATAATGAATTGTTCAATTTATCATATAAATAATTCAAGTGATTATTATATAATACATTGAATAATTTATTATATAAATAATTCAAAGTTTAATTTATTGTATAAATAATTCAATAGTTTAATTTGTAATGAATTGTTTAATTTATCATATAAATAATTCAATAGTTTAATTTATAAAGAATTGTTTATTTTATTACATAAATCATTCAAGTGATTCTTTGAAAATGAATTGTTTAATTTATTATAAAAATAATTCATGGTTTAATTTGTTATATAAATAATGCAATAGTTTAATTTATTATATAAATAATTCAATCGTTTAATTTATAATGAATTTTTCAATTTATTATATATGTAATTCTTGTGATTATTTTTAAATTATTTGTTTAATTGATTATAAAAATAAATCAAAGTTTAATTTATTACATATATAATTCAATAGTATAATTTATAATGAATTGTTTAATTTATTACAAATAAAATTCAAGTGATTATTTTAAAATGAATTGTTTAATTTATTATAAAAATAATTCAAAGTTTAATTTATTGTACAAATAATTCAATAGTTCAATTTATTATAGAAATAATTCAATCGTTTAATTTATAATGAATTGTTTAATTTATTATATAAATAATTAAAGTGATTATTTTAAAATGATTTGTTTAATTTATTATAGAAATAATTCAAAGTTTAATTTATGATATAAATAATTCAAGTGTTTAAATTATAATTAATTGTTTAATTTCTTATATAAATAATTCAATAGTTCATTCATCATGAATTGTTTAATTTGTTATATAAATAATTCAAGTGATTATTTTAAAATGAATTGTTTAATTTAATATAAAAATAATTCAAAGTTTAATTTATTGTATAAATAATTCAATAGTTCAATTTATTATATAAATAATTCAATATTTTAATTTATAATTAATTGTTTAATTTATTACATAAATAATTCATGTGATTATATTAAAATAAATTGATTAATTTATTATAAAAATAATTCAAAGTTTAATTTATTGTACAAATAATTCAATAGTTCAATTTATAATGAATTGTTTAATTCATTACATAGATAAATCAAGTGATTATTTCAAAATGATTTGTTTAATTTATTATAGAAATAATTCAAAGTTTAATTTATTATACAAATAATTCAATATTTTAATTTATAATTAATTGTTTATTTTATTACATAAATAATTCATGTGATTATATTAAAATAAATTGATTAATTTATTATAAAAATAATTCAAAGTTTAATTTATTATATAAATAATTCAATAGTTTAATTTATGATGAATTGTGTAATTTATTATAAAAATAATTCAATCGTTTGATTTATGATGAATTGTTTAATTTATGATATGAATCATTCAAACATTTAATTCATAATGAATTGTTTAATTTATTATATAAATAATTCAAGTGATTCTTTTAAAATGAATTGTTTAATTTATTACAGAAATAATTCAAAGTTTAATTTATCATAAAAATAATTCAATACTTTAAACTATTACATAAATAATTCAATACTTTAATTTATAATGAATTGTATAATTTGTTGCATAAGTAATTCAATAGTTTGATTTATGATGAATTGTTTAATTTATTATATAAATAATTCAAGTGATTATTTTAAAATGAATTGTTTAATTTATTATATAAATAATTCAAGTGATTATTTTAAAATGAATTGTTTAATTTATTATATAAATCATTCAAGTGATTGTTTTTAAATTATTTGTTTAACTTATTATAAAAATAATTCAAAGTTTAATTTATTATACAAATAATTCAATAGTTTAATTTCTTATATAAATAATTCAATAGTTTATTCATAATGAATAGTTTAATTTATTTTATAAATAATTGAAGTAATTATTTTAAAATGAATTGTTTAATTTATTATATAAATAATTCAAAGTTTAATTTATGACATAAATAATTCAATAGTATAATTTATAATCAATTGTTTAATTTATTACATAAATAATTCAAGTGATTATTTTAAAATGAATTGTTCAATTTATTACAAAAATAATTCAAAGTTTAATTTATCATATAAATAATTCAATCGTTTAATTTATAATGAATTGTTTAATTTATTACAAATAAAATTCAAGTGATTATTTCAAAATGATTTGTTTAATTTATTATAGAAATAATTCAAAGTTTAATTTATTATACAAATAATTCAATATTTTAATTTATAATTAATTGTTTCTTTCATTACATAAATAATTCATGTGATTATATTAAAATAAATTGATTAATTTATTATAAAAATAATTCAAAGTTTAATTTATTATATAAATAATTCAATAGTTTAATTTATGATGAATTGTATAATTTATTATAAAAATAATTCAATAGTTTGATTTATGATGATTTGTTTAATTTATTATATACATCATTCAAAAATTTAATTCATCATGAATTGTTTAATTTGTTATATAAATAATTCAAGTGATTATTTTAAAATGAATTGTTTAATTTAATATAAAAATAATTCAAAGTTTAATTTATTGTATAAATAATTCAATAGTTCAATTTATTATATAAATAATTCAATAGTTTAATTTATTATATAATTAATGCAATAGTTCAATCTATCATATAAATAATTCAATACTTTAATTAATAATGAATTGTTTAATTTATTTTATGAATAATTCTAGTGACTATTTTAAAATGATTTGTTTCATTTATTATAAAAATAATTCAATGTTTAATTTATCATACAAATAATTCAATAGTTTAATTTATAATGAATTGTTCAATTTATCATATAAATAATTCAAGTGATTATTATATAATACATTGAATAATTTATTATATAAATAATTCAAAGTTTAATTTATTGTATAAATAATTCAATAGTTTAATTTGTAATGAATTGTTTAATTTATCATATAAATAATTCAATAGTTTAATTTATAAAGAATTGTTTATTTTATTACATAAATCATTCAAGTGATTCTTTGAAAATGAATTGTTTAATTTATTATAAAAATAATTCAAAGTTTAATTTGTTATATAAATAATGCAATAGTTTAATTTATTATATAAATAATTCAATCGTTTAATTTATAATGAATTTTTCAATTTATTATATATGTAATTCTTGTGATTATTTTTAAATTATTTGTTTAATTGATTATAAAAATAAATCAAAGTTTAATTTATTACATATATAATTCAATAGTATAATTTATAATGAATTGTTTAATTTATTACAAATAAAATTCAAGTGATTATTTTAAAATGAATTGTTTAATTTATTATAAAAATAATTCAAAGTTTAATTTATTGTACAAATAATTCAATAGTTCAATTTATTATAGAAATAATTCAATCGTTTAATTTATAATGAATTGTTTAATTTATTATATAAATAATTAAAGTGATTATTTTAAAATGATTTGTTTAATTTATTATAGAAATAATTCAAAGTTTAATTTATGATATAAATAATTCAAGAGTTTAAATTATAATGAATTGTTTAATTTCTTATATAAATAATTCAATAGTTCATTCATCATGAATTGTTTAATTTGTTATATAAATAATTCAAGTGATTATTTTAAAATGAATTGTTTAATTTAATATAAAAATAATTCAAAGTTTAATTTATTGTATAAATAATTCAATAGTTCAATTTATTATATAAATAATTCAATAGTTTAATTTATTATATAATTAATGCAATAGTTCAATCTATCATATAAATAATTCAATACTTTAATTAATAATGAATTGTTTAATTTATTTTATGAATAATTCTAGTGACTATTTTAAAATGATTTGTTTCATTTATTATAAAAATAATTCAATGTTTAATTTATCATACAAATAATTCAATAGTTTAATTTATAATGAATTGTTTAATTTCTTATATAAATAATTCAATAGTTCATTCATCATGAATTGTTTAATTTGTTATATAAATAATTCAAGTGATTATTTTAAAATGAATTGTTTAATTTAATATAAAAATAATTCAAAGTTTAATTTATTGTATAAATAATTCAATAGTTCAATTTATTATATAAATAATTCAATATTTTAATTTATAATTAATTGTTTAATTTATTACATAAATAATTCATGTGATTATATTAAAATAAATTGATTAATTTATTATAAAAATAATTCAAAGTTTAATTTATTGTACAAATAATTCAATAGTTCAATTTATAATGAATTGTTTAATTCATTACATAGATAAATGAAGTGATTATTTCAAAATGATTTGTTTAATTTATTATAGAAATAATTCAAAGTTTAATTTATTATACAAATAATTCAATATTTTAATTTATAATTAATTGTTTATTTTATTACATAAATAATTCATGTGATTATATTAAAATAAATTGATTAATTTATTATAAAAATAATTCAAAGTTTAATTTATTATATAAATAATTCAATAGTTTAATTTATGATGAATTGTGTAATTTATTATAAAAATAATTCAATCGTTTGATTTATGATGAATTGTTTAATTTATGATATGAATCATTCAAACATTTAATTCATAATGAATTGTTTAATTTATTATATAAATAATTCAAGTGATTCTTTTAAAATGAATTGTTTAATTTATTACAGAAATAATTCAAAGTTTAATTTATCATAAAAATAATTCAATACTTTAAACTATTACATAAATAATTCAATACTTTAATTTATAATGAATTGTATAATTTGTTGCATAAGTAATTCAATAGTTTGATTTATGATGAATTGTTTAATTTATTATATAAATAATTCAAGTGATTATTTTAAAATGAATTGTTTAATTTATTATATAAATAATTCAAGTGATTATTTTAAAATGAATTGTTTAATTTATTATATAAATCATTCAAGTGATTGTTTTTAAATTATTTGTTTAACTTATTATAAAAATAATTCAAAGTTTAATTTATTATACAAATAATTCAATAGTTTAATTTCTTATATAAATAATTCAATAGTTTATTCATAATGAATAGTTTAATTTATTTTATAAATAATTGAAGTAATTATTTTAAAATGAATTGTTTAATTTATTATATAAATAATTCAAAGTTTAATTTATGACATAAATAATTCAATAGTATAATTTATAATCAATTGTTTAATTTATTACATAAATAATTCAAGTGATTATTTTAAAATGAATTGTTTAATTTATTACAAAAATAATTCAAAGTTTAATTTATCATATAAATAATTCAATCGTTTAATTTATAATGAATTGTTTAATTTATTACAAATAAAATTCAAGTGCTTATTTTAAAATGAATTGTTTAATTTATTATAAAAATAATTCAAAGTTTAATTTATTGTACAAATAATTCAATAGTTCAATTTATTATATAAATAATTCAATCGTTTAATTTATAATGAATTGTTTAATTTATTATAAAAATAATTCAAAGTTTAATTTATGATATAAATAATTCAAGAGTTTAAATTATAATGAATTGTTTAATTTCTTATATAAATAATTCAATAGTTCATTCAAAATGAATTGTTTAATTTATTATATAAAAAATTCATGTGATTATTTTTTAAATATATTGTTTAATTTATTATAAAAATAATTCAAGGTTTAATTTATTATGTAAATAATTCAACAGTTTAATTTATGATGAATTGTATAATTTATTATATAAATAATTCAATAGTTTGATTTATGATGAATTGTTTAATTTATTATATACATCATTCAAAAATTTAATTCATAATGAATTGTTTAATTTATTATATAAATAATTCTAGTGATTATTTTAAAATGAATTGTTTAATTTAATATAAAAATAAATCAAAGTTTAATTTATCACATAAATAATTCAATAGTTTAATTTATAATTAATTGTTTAATTTATTACATGAATAAATCAAGTGATTATTTTAAAATGAATTGTTTAATTTATTATAAAAATAATTCAAAGGTTAATTTTTTTATATAAATAATGCAACAGTTTAATTTATTGTATAAATAATTCAATAGTTTAATTTATAATGAATTTTTTAATTTATGATGTAAATAATTCTGGTGAATATTTTAAACTGATTTGTTTAATTTATTATAGAAATAATTCAAAGTTTAATTTATTATACAAATAATGCAATCATTTAATTTATAATGAATTGTTTCATTTATTATATAAATAATTCAATAGTTTAATTTATAATGAATTGTATAATTTATTATATAAATAATTCTCGTGATTATTTTAAAATAAATTGATTAATTTGTTATAAACATAATTCAAAGTTTAATTTATCACATAAATAATTCAATCGTTTAATTTGTAATGAATTGTTTAATTTATTATACAAATAATTCAATAGTTTAATTTATAATGAATTGTTTAATTTATTATAAAAATAATTCAAAGTTTAATTTATGATATAAATAATTCAAGAGTTTATATTATAATGAATTGTTTAATTCCTTATATAAATAACTCAATAGTTCATTCGTAATTAATTGTTTAATTTATTTTATAAATAATTGAAGTAATTATTTTAAAATGAATTGTTTAATTTATTATAGAAATAATTCAAAGTTTAATTTATTGTACAAATAATTCAATAGTTCAATTTATTATATAAATAATTCAATCGTTTAATTTATAATGAATTGTTTAATTTATTATATAAATAATTAAAGTGATTATTTTAAAATGAATTGTTTAATTTATTATAAAAATAATTCAAAGTTTAATTTATGATATAAATAATTCAAGAGTTTAAATTATAATGAATTGTTTAATTTCTTATATAAATAATTCAATAGTTCATTCATAATGAATTGCTTAATTTATAATGAATTGTTTAATTCATTACATAAATAAATCAAGTGATTATTTCAAAATGATTTGTTTAATTTATTATAGAAATAATTCAAAGTTTAATTTATTGTACAAATAATTCAATAGTTCAATTTATAATGAATTGTTTAATTCATTACATAGATAAATCAAGTGATTATTTCAAAATGATTTGTTTAATTTATTATAGAAATAATTCAAAGTTTAATTTATCATACAAATAATTCAATATTTTAATTTATAATTAATTGTTTATTTTATTACATAAATAATTCATGTGATTATATTAAAATAAATTGATTAATTTATTATAAAAATAATTCAAAGTTTAATTTATTATATAAATAATTCAATAGTTTAATTTATGATGAATTGTATAATTTATTATAAAAATAATTCAATCGTTTGATTTATGATGAATTGTTTAATTTATGATATGAATCATTCAAACATTTAATTCATAATGAATTGTTTAATATATTATATAAATAATTCAAGTGATTATTTTAAAATGAATTGTTTAATTTATTATAGAAATAATTCAAAGTTTAATTTATCATAAAAATAATTCAATACTTTAAACTATTACATAAATAATTCAATACTTTAATTTATAATGAATTGTATAATTTGTTGCATAAGTAATTCAATAGTTTGATTTATGATGAATTGTTTAATTTATTATATAAATAATTCAAGTGATTATTTTAAAATGAATTGTTTAATTTATTATATAAATCATTCAAGTGATTGTTTTTAAATTATTTGTTTAACTTATTATAAAAATAATTCAAAGTTTAACTTATTATATAAATAATTCAATAATTTAATTTATAATGAATTGTTTAATTTATTATATCAATCATTCAATAGTTTAATTTATAATGAATTGTTTAATTTATTATAAAAATAATTCAAAGTTTAATTTATTATATAAATAATTCAACAGTTCAATTTATTGTGTAAATAATTCAATAGTTTAATTTATAAAGAATTGTTTATTTTATTACATAAATCATTCAAGTGATTCTTTGAAAATGAATTGTTTAATTTATTATAAAAATAATTCAAAGTTTAATTTGTTATATAAATAATGCAATAGTTTAATTTATTATATAAATAATTCAATCGTTTAATTTATAATGAATTTTTCAATTTATTATATATGTAATTCTTGTGATTATTTTTAAATTATTTGTTTAATTGATTATAAAAATAATTCAAAGTTTAATTTATTACATATATAATTCAATAGTATAATTTATAATCAATTGTTTAATTTATTACATAAATAATTCAAGTGATTATTTTAAAATGAATTGTTTAATTTATTACAAAAATAATTCAAAGTTTAATTTATCATATAAATAATTCAATCGTTTAATTTATAATGAATTGTTTAATTTATTACAAATAAAATTCAAGTGATTATTTTAAAATGAATTGTTTAATTTATTATAAAAATAATTCAAAGTTTAATTTATTGTACAAATAATTCAATAGTTCAATTTATTATATAAATAATTCAATCGTTTAATTTATAATGAATTGTTTAATTTATTATATAAATAATTAAAGTGATTATTTTAAAATGAATTGTTTAATTTATTATAAAAATAATTCAAAGTTTAATTTATGATATAAATAATTCAAGAGTTTAAATTATAATGAATTGTTTAATTTCTTATATAAATAATTCAATAGTTCATTCATAATGAATTGTTTAATTTATAATTCAAAGTTTAATTTGTTATATAAATAATGCAATAGTTTAATTTATTATATAAATAATTCAATCGTTTAATTTATAATGAATTTTTCAATTTATTATATATGTAATTCTTGTGATTATTTTTAAATTATTTGTTTAATTGATTATAAAAATAATTCAAAGTTTAATTTATTACATATATAATTCAATAGTATAATTTATAATCAATTGTTTAATTTATTACATAAATAATTCAAGTGATTATTTTAAAATGAATTGTTTAATTTATTACAAAAATAATTCAAAGTTTAATTTATCATATAAATAATTCAATCGTTTAATTTATAATGAATTGTTTAATTTATTACAAATAAAATTCAAGTGATTATTTTAAAATGAATTGTTTAATTTATTATAAAAATAATTCAAAGTTTAATTTATTGTACAAATAATTCAATAGTTCAATTTATTATATAAATAATTCAATCGTTTAATTTATAATGAATTGTTTAATTTATTATATAAATAATTAAAGTGATTATTTTAAAATGAATTGTTTAATTTATTATAAAAATAATTCAAAGTTTAATTTATGATATAAATAATTCAAGAGTTTAAATTATAATGAATTGTTTAATTTCTTATATAAATAATTCAATAGTTCATTCATAATGAATTGTTTAATTTATAATGAATTGTTTAATTCATTACATAAATAAATCAAGTGATTATTTCAAAATGATTTGTTTAATTTATTATAGAAATAATTCAAAGTTTAATTTATTGTACAAATAATTCAATAGTTCAATTTATAATGAATTGTTTAATTCATTACATAGATAAATCAAGTGATTATTTCAAAATGATTTGTTTAATTTATTATAGAAATAAATCAAAGTTTAATTTATCATACAAATAATTCAATATTTTAATTTATAATTAATTGTTTATTTTATTACATAAATAATTCATGTGATTATATTAAAATAAATTGATTAATTTATTATAAAAATAATTCAAAGTTTAATTTATTATATAAATAATTCAATAGTTTAATTTATGATGAATTGTATAATTTATTATAAAATAATTCAATCGTTTGATTCATGATGAATTGTTTAATTTATTATATAAATAATTCAAGTGATTATTTTAAAATGAATTGTTTAATTTATTATAGGAATAATTCAAAGTTTAATTTATCATAAAAATAATTCAATACTTTAAACTATTACATAAATAATTCAATACTTTAATTTATAATGAATTGTATAATTTGTTGCATAAATAATTCAATAGTTTGATTTATGATGAATTGTTTAATTTATTATATAAATAATTCAAGTGATTATTTTAAAATGAATTGTTTAATTTATTATATAAATAATTCAAGTGATTATTTTAAAATGAATTGTTTAATTTATTATATAAATCATTCAAGTGATTGTTTTTAAATTATTTGTTTAACTTATTATAAAAATAATTCAAAGTTTAATTTATTATATAAATAATTCAATAGTTTAATTTATAATGAATTGTTTAATTTATTATATCAATCATTCAATAGTTTAATTTATAATGAATTGTTTAATTTATTATAAAAATAATTCAAAGTTTAATTTATTATATAAATAATTCAACAGTTCAATTTATTGTGTAAATAATTCAATAGTTTAATTTATAATGAATTGTTTAATTTATTATATAAATAATTCAATAGTTTAATTTATAATGAATTGTTTAATTTAGTATAAAAATAATTCAAAGTAAAATTATGATATTAGTAATTCAAGAGTTTAAATGATAATGAATTGTTTAATTTCTTATATAAATAATTCAATAGTTCATTCATAATGAATTGTTTAATTTATTTTATAAATAATTGAAGTAATTATTTTAAAAAGAATTGTTTAATTTATTATATAAATAATTCAAAGTTTAATTTATGATGAATTGTTTAATTTATTTTATAAATAATTCAAGTAATTATTTTAAAATGATTTGTTTAATTGATTTTAGAAATAATTCAAAGTTTAATTTATTATACAAATAATTCAATAGTTTAATTTCTTATATAAATAATTCAATAGTTTATTCATAATGAATAGTTTAATTTATTTTATAAATAATTGAAGTAATTATTTTAAAATGAATTGTTTAATTTATTATATAAATAATTCAGTTTAATTTATGACATAAATAATTCAATAGTTTAATTTATAATGAATTGTTTAATTTATTATATAAAAAATTCATGTGATTATTTTTTAAATATATTGTTTAATTTATTATAAAAATAATTCAAGGTTTAATTTATTATGTAAATAATTCAACAGTTTAATTTATGATGAATTGTATAATTTATTATATAAATAATTCAATAGTTTAATTTATAATGAATTGTTTAATTTATTATATCAATCATTCAATAGTTTAATTTATAATGAATTGTTTAATTTATTATAAAAATAATTCAAAGTTTAATTTATTATATAAATAATTCAACAGTTCAATTTATTGTGTAAATAATTCAATAGTTTAATTTATAATGAATTGTTTAATTTATTATATAAATAATTCAATAGTTTAATTTATAATGAATTGTTTAATTTAGTATAAAAATAATTCAAAGTAAAATTATGATATTAGTAATTCAAGAGTTTAAATGATAATGAATTGTTTAATTTCTTATATAAATAATTCAATAGTTCATTCATAATGAATTGTTTAATTTATTTTATAAATAATTGAAGTAATTATTTTAAAAAGAATTGTTTAATTTATTATATAAATAATTCAAAGTTTAATTTATGATGAATTGTTTAATTTATTTTATAAATAATTCAAGTAATTATTTTAAAATGATTTGTTTAATTGATTTTAGAAATAATTCAAAGTTTAATTTATTATACAAATAATTCAATAGTTTAATTTCTTATATAAATAATTCAATAGTTTATTCATAATGAATAGTTTAATTTATTTTATAAATAATTGAAGTAATTATTTTAAAATGAATTGTTTAATTTATTATATAAATAATTCAAAGTTTAATTTATGACATAAATAATTCAATAGTTTAATTTATAATGAATTGTTTAATTTATTATATAAATAATTCAAGTGATTATTTTAAAATGAATTGTTTAATTTATTATATAAATCATTCAAGTGATTGTTTTTAAATTATTTGTTTAACTTATTATAAAAATAATTCAAAGTTTAATTTATTATATAAATAATTCAATAGTTTAATTTATAATGAATTGTTTAATTTATTATATCAATCATTCAATAGTTTAATTTATAATGAATTGTTTAATTTATTATAAAAATAATTCAAAGTTTAATTTATTATATAAATAATTCAACAGTTCAATTTATTGTGTAAATAATTCAATAGTTTAATTTATAATGAATTGTTTAATTTATTATATAAATAATTCAATAGTTTAATTTATAATGAATTGTTTAATTTAGTATAAAAATAATTCAAAGTAAAATTATGATATTAGTAATTCAAGAGTTTAAATGATAATGAATTGTTTAATTTCTTATATAAATAATTCAATAGTTCATTCATAATGAATTGTTTAATTTATTTTATAAATAATTGAAGTAATTATTTTAAAAAGAATTGTTTAATTTATTATATAAATAATTCAAAGTTTAATTTATGATGAATTGTTTAATTTATTTTATAAATAATTCAAGTAATTATTTTAAAATGATTTGTTTAATTGATTTTAGAAATAATTCAAAGTTTAATTTATTATACAAATAATTCAATAGTTTAATTTCTTATATAAATAATTCAATAGTTTATTCATAATGAATAGTTTAATTTATTTTATAAATAATTGAAGTAATTATTTTAAAATGAATTGTTTAATTTATTATATAAATAATTCAAAGTTTAATTTATGACATAAATAATTCAATAGTTTAATTTATAATGAATTGTTTAATTTATTATATAAAAAATTCATGTGATTATTTTTTAAATATATTGTTTAATTTATTATAAAAATAATTCAAGGTTTAATTTATTATGTAAATAATTCAACAGTTTAATTTATGATGAATTGTATAATTTATTATATAAATAATTCAATAGTTTGATTTATGATGAATTGTTTAATTTATTATATACATCATTCAAAAATTTAATTCATAATGAATTGTTTAATTTATTATATAAATAATTCTAGTGATTATTTTAAAATGAATTGTTTAATTTAATATAAAAATAAATCAAAGTTTAATTTATCACATAAATAATTCAATAGTTTAATTTATTGTATAAATAATTCAATAGTTTAATTTATAATGAATTTTTAAATTTATGATGTAAATAATTCTGGTGAATATTTTAAACTGATTTGTTTAATTTATTATAGAAATAATTCAAAGTTTAATTTATCATACAAATAATGCAATCGTTTAATTTATAATGAATTGTTTAATTTATTATATAAATAATTCAATAGTTTAATTTATAATGAATTGTATAATTTATTATATAAATAATTCTCGTGATTATTTTAAAATAAATTGATTAATTTCTTTTGAAAATAATTCAAAGTTTAATTTATTGCATAAATAATTCAATAGTTTAATTTAAAATGAATTGTTTAATTTATGATATAAATAATTCAATAGTTTAATTTATAATGAATTGTTTAATTTATTATAAAAATAATTCTTGTGATTATTTTAAAATAAATTGATTAATTTGTTATAAACATAATTCAAAGTTTAATTTATCACATAAATAATTCAATCGTTTAATTTGTAATGAATTGTTTAATTTATTATACAAATAATTCAATAGTTTAATTTATAATGAATTGTTTAATTTATTATAAAAATAATTCAAAGTTTAATTTATGACATAAATAATTCAATAGTTTAATTTATAATGAATTGTTTAATTCATTACATAAATAAATCAAGTGATTATTTCAAAATGATTTGTTTAATTTATTATAGAAATAATTCAAAGTTTAATTTATTATACAAATAATTCAATATTTTAATTTATAATTAATTGTTTCTTTCATTACATAAATAATTCATGTGATTATATTAAAATAAATTGATTAATTTATTATATAAATAATTCAATAGTTTAATTTATGATGAATTGTATAATTTATTATAAAAATAATTCAATAGTTTGATTTATGATGATTTGTTTAATTTATTATATACATCATTCAAAAATTTAATTCATCATGAATTGTTTAATTTGTTATATAAATAATTCAAGTGATTATTTTAAAATGAATTGTTTAATTTAATATAAAAATAATTCAAAGTTTAATTTATTGTATAAATAATTCAATAGTTCAATTTATTATATAAATAATTCAATAGTTTAATTTATTATATAATTAATGCAATAGTTCAATCTATCATATAAATAATTCAATACTTTAATTAATAATGAATTGTTTAATTTATTTTATGAATAATTCTAGTGACTATTTTAAAATGATTTGTTTCATTTATTATAAAAATAATTCAATGTTTAATTTATCATACAAATAATTCAATAGTTTAATTTATAATGAATTGTTCAATTTATCATATAAATAATTCAAGTGATTATTATATAATACATTGAATAATTTATTATATAAATAATTCAAAGTTTAATTTATTGTATAAATAATTCAATAGTTTAATTTGTAATGAATTGTTTAATTTATCATATAAATAATTCAATAGTTTAATTTATAAAGAATTGTTTATTTTATTACATAAATCATTCAAGTGATTCTTTGAAAATGAATTGTTTAATTTATTATAAAAATAATTCAAAGTTTAATTTGTTATATAAATAATGCAATAGTTTAATTTATTATATAAATAATTCAATCGTTTAATTTATAATGAATTTTTCAATTTATTATATATGTAATTCTTGTGATTATTTTTAAATTATTTGTTTAATTGATTATAAAAATAAATCAAAGTTTAATTTATTACATATATAATTCAATAGTATAATTTATAATGAATTGTTTAATTTATTACAAATAAAATTCAAGTGATTATTTTAAAATGAATTGTTTAATTTATTATAAAAATAATTCAAAGTTTAATTTATTGTACAAATAATTCAATAGTTCAATTTATTATAGAAATAATTCAATCGTTTAATTTATAATGAATTGTTTAATTTATTATATAAATAATTAAAGTGATTATTTTAAAATGATTTGTTTAATTTATTATAGAAATAATTCAAAGTTTAATTTATGATATAAATAATTCAAGTGTTTAAATTATAATGAATTGTTTAATTTCTTATATAAATAATTCAATAGTTCATTCATCATGAATTGTTTAATTTGTTATATAAATAATTCAAGTGATTATTTTAAAATGAATTGTTTAATTTAATATAAAAATAATTCAAAGTTTAATTTATTGTATAAATAATTCAATAGTTCAATTTATTATATAAATAATTCAATATTTTAATTTATAATTAATTGTTTAATTTATTACATAAATAATTCATGTGATTATATTAAAATAAATTGATTAATTTATTATAAAAATAATTCAAAGTTTAATTTATTGTACAAATAATTCAATAGTTCAATTTATAATGAATTGTTTAATTCATTACATAGATAAATCAAGTGATTATTTCAAAATGATTTGTTTAATTTATTATAGAAATAATTCAAAGTTTAATTTATTATACAAATAATTCAATATTTTAATTTATAATTAATTGTTTATTTTATTACATAAATAATTCATGTGATTATATTAAAATAAATTGATTAATTTATTATAAAAATAATTCAAAGTTTAATTTATTATATAAATAATTCAATAGTTTAATTTATGATGAATTGTATAATTTATTATAAAAATAATTCAATCGTTTGATTTATGATGAATTGTTTAATTTATGATATGAATCATTCAAACATTTAATTCATAATGAATTGTTTAATTTATTATATAAATAATTCAAGTGATTATTTTAAAATGAATTGTTTAATTTATTATAGAAATAATTCAAAGTTTAATTTATCATAAAAATAATGGAATACTTTAATCTATTACATAAATAATTCAATACTTTAATTTATAATGAATTGTATAATTTGTTGCATAAATAATTCAATAGTTTGATTTATGATGAATTGTTTAATTTATTATAAAAATAATTCAATCGTTTGATTTATGATGAATTGTTTAATTTATGATATGAATCATTCAAACATTTAATTCATAATGAATTGTTTAATTTATTATATAAATAATTCAAGTGATTATTTTAAAATGAATTGTTTAATTTATTATAGAAATAATTCAAAGTTTAATTTATCATAAAAATAATGGAATACTTTAATCTATTACATAAATAATTCAATACTTTAATTTATAATGAATTGTATAATTTGTTGCATAAATAATTCAATAGTTTGATTTATGATGAATTGTTTAATTTATTATTAAAATAATTCAAAGTTTAATTTGTTATATAAATAATGCAATAGTTTAATATATCATACATATAATTCAATACTTGAATTAATCATGAATTGTTTAATTTATTACATAAATAATTCAAGTGATTATTTCAAAAAGAATTGTTTAATTTATACTAAAAATAATTCAAAGTTTAATTTTTTATATAAATAATGCAACAGTGTAATTTATTTTATAAATAATTCAATCGTTTAATTTATAATGAATTATTTAATTTATTATATAAATAATTCAAGTTATTATTTTGAAATAACATGAATAATTTATTATAAAAATCATTCAAAATTTAATTTAATCTGTAAATAATTCAATACTTTATTAATAATGAATTGTTTAATTTATTACATAAATCATTCAAGAGATTATTTTAAAATGAATTGTTTAATATATTATAAAAATAATTCAAAGTTTAATTTGTTGTATAAACAATGCAATAGTTTAATTTATTATATAAATAATTCAATCGTTTAATTTATAATGAATTTTTCAATTTATTATATATGTAATTCTTGTGATTATTTTTAAATTATTTGTTTAATTGATTATAAAAATAATTCAAAGTTTAATTTATTACATATATAATTCAATAGTATAATTTATAATCAATTGTTTAATTCAATAGTTTGATTTAAGATGAATTGTTTAATTTATTATATAAATAATTCAAGTGATTATTTTTAAATGATTTGTTTAATTTATTATAGAAATAATTCAAAGTTTAATTTATTATACAAATAATTCAATATTTTAATTTATAATGAATTGTATAATTTATTGCATAAATAATTCAATAGTTTGATTTATGATGAATTGTTTAATTTGTTATATAAATAATTCAAGTGATTATTTTAAAATGAATTGTTTAATTTAATATAAAAATTATTCAAAGTTTAATTTATTATTTCAACAAATCAATAGTTTAATTTATTATATAAATAATTCAATCGTTTAATTTATAATGAATTGTTTAATTTATTATAAAAATAATTCAAAGTTTAATTTATTATATAAATAATTCAATCGTTTAATTTATTACAAATAAAATTCAAGTGATTATTTTAAAATGAATTGTTTAATTTATTATAAAAATAATTCAAAGTTTAATTTATTATATAAATAATTCAACAGTTCAATTTATTATATAAATAATTCAATAGTTTAATTTATAATGAATTGTTCAATTTATTTTATGAATAATTCAAGTGATTATTTTAAAATGATTTGTTTAATTTATTATAGAAATAATTCAAAGTTTAATTTATTATACAAATAATTCAATACTTTAATTTATAATGAATTGTATAATTTATTGCATAAATAATTCAATAGCTTGATTTATGATGAATTGTTTAATTTATTATATAAATAATTCAAGTGATTATTTTAAAATGAATTGTTTAATTTAATATAAAAATTATTCAAAGTTTAATTTATTATTTCAAGAATTCAATAGTTTAATTTATTATAAAAATAATTCAATAGTTTGATTTATGATGAATTGTTTAATTTATTATATGAATCATTCAAAAATTTAATTCATAATGAATTGTTTAATTTATTACAAATAAAATTCAAGTGATTATTTTAAAATGAATTGTTTAATTTATTATAAAAATAATTCAAAGTTTAATTTATTATATAAATAATTCAACAGTTCAATTTATTATATAAATAATTCAATAGTTTAATTTATAATGAATTGTTTAATTTATTTTATGAATAATTCAAGTAATTATTTTAAAATGATTTGTTTAATTTATTATAGAAATAATTCAAAGTTTAATTTATCATACAAATAATTCAATACTTTAATTTATAATGAATTGTATAGTTTATTGCATAAATAATTCAATAGTTTGATTTAAGATGAATTGTTTAATTTATTATATAAATAATTCAAGTGATTATTTTAAAATGATTTGTTTAATTTATTATAGAAATAATTCAAAGTTTAATTTATTATACAAATAATTCAATACTTCAATTTATAATGAATTGTATAATTTATTGCATAAATAATTCAATAGTTTGATTTATGATGAATTGTTTAAATTATTATATAAATAATTCAAGTGATTATTTTAAAATGAATTGTTTAATTTAATATAAAAATTATTCAAAGTTTAATTTATTATTTCAACAATTCAATAGTTTAATTTATTATATAAATAATTCAATCGTTTAATTTATAATGAATTGTTTAATTTATTATAAAAATAATTCAAAGTTTAATTTATTATATAAATAATTCAATAGTTTAATTTATAATGAATTGTTTAATTTATTATATCAATCATTCAATAGTTTAATTTATAATGAATTGTTTAATTTATTATAAAAATAATTCAAAGTTTAATTTATTATATAAATAATTCAACAGTTCAATTTATTATATAAATAATTCAATAGTTTAATTTATAATGAATTGTTTAATTTATTTTATGAATAATTCAAGTAATTATTTTAAAATGATTTGTTTAATTTATTATAGAAATAATTCAAAGTTTAATTTATCATACAAATAATTCAATACTTTAATTTATAATGAATTGTATAGTTTATTGCATAAATAATTCAATAGTTTGATTTAAGATGAATTGTTTAATTTATTATATAAATAATTCAAGTGATTATTTTAAAATGATTTGTTTAATTTATTATAGAAATAATTCAAAGTTTAATTTATTATACAAATAATTCAATACTTCAATTTATAATGAATTGTATAATTTATTGCATAAATAATTCAATAGTTTGATTTATGATGAATTGTTTAAATTATTATATAAATAATTCAAGTGATTATTTTAAAATGAATTGTTTAATTTAATATAAAAATTATTCAAAGTTTAATTTATTATTTCAACAATTCAATAGTTTAATTTATTATATAAATAATTCAATCGTTTAATTTATAATGAATTGTTTAATTTATTATAAAAATAATTCAAAGTTTAATTTATTATATAAATAATTCAATAGTTTAATTTATAATGAATTGTTTAATTTATTATATCAATCATTCAATAGTTTAATTTATAATGAATTGTTTAATTTATTATAAAAATAATTCAAAGTTTAATTTATTATATAAATAATTCAACAGTTCAATTTATTGTGTAAATAATTCAATAGTTTAATTTATAATGAATTGTTTAATTTATTTTATGAATAATTCAAGTAATTATTTTAAAATGATTTGTTTAATTTATTATAGAAATAATTCAAAGTTTAATTTATCATACAAATAATTCAATACTTTAATTTATAATGAATTGTATAGTTTATTGCATAAATAATTCAATAGTTTGATTTAAGATGAATTGTTTAATTTATTATATAAATAATTCAAGTGATTATTTTAAAATGATTTGTTTAATTTATTATAGAAATAATTCAAAGTTTAATTTATTATACAAATAATTCAATACTTTAATTTATAATGAATTGTATAATTTATTGCATAAATAATTCAATAGTTTGATTTATGATGAATTGTTTAATTTATTATATAAATAATTCAAGTGATTATTTTAAAATGAATTGTTTAATTTAATATAAAAATTATTCAAAGTTTAATTTATTATTTCAACAATTCAATAGTTTAATTTATTATATAAATAATTCAATCGTTTAATTTATAATGAATTGTTTAATTTATTATAAAAATAATTCAAAGTTTAATTTATTATATAAATAATTCAATCGTTTAATTTATAATGAATTGTTTAATTTATTACAAATAAAATTCAAGTGATTATTTTAAAATGAATTGTTTAATTTATTATAAAAATAATTCATAGTTTAATTTATTATATAAATAATTCAACAGTTCAATTTATTATATAAATAATTCAATAGTTTAATTCATAATGAATTGTTTAATTTATTTTATGAATAATTCAAGTAATTATTTTAAAATGATTTGTTTAATTTATTATAGAAATAATTCAAAGTTTAATTTATCATACAAATAATTCAATACTTTAATTTATAATGAATTGTATAGTTTATTGCATAAATAATTCAATAGTTTGATTTAAGATGAATTGTTTAATTTATTATATAAATAATTCAAGTGATTATTTTAAAATGATTTGTTTAATTTATTATACAAATAATTCAATACTTTAATTTATAATGAATTGTATAATTTATTGCATAAATAATTCAATAGTTTGATTTATGATGAATTGTTTAATTTATTATATAAATAATTCAAGTGATTATTTTAAAATGAATTGTTTAATTTAATATAAAAATTATTCAAAGTTTAATTTATTATTTCAACAATTCAATAGTTTAATTTATTATATAAATAATTCAATCGTTTAATTTATAATGAATTGTTTAATTTATTATAAAAATAATTCAAAGTTTAATTTATTATATAAATAATTCAACAGTTCAATTTATTGTGCAAATAATTCAATAGTTTAATTTATAATGAATTGTTTAATTTATTTTATGAATAATTCAAGTAATTATTTTAAAATGATTTGTTTAATTTATTATAGAAATAATTCAAAGTTTAATTTATTATATAAATAATTCAATACTTTAATTTATAATGAATTGTATAATTTATTGCATAAATAATTCAATAGTTTGATTTATGATGAATTGTTTAATTTATTATATAAATAATTCAAGTGATTATTTTAAAATGAATTGTTTAATTTAATATAAAAATTATTCAAAGTTTAATTTATTATTTCAAGAATTCAATAGTTTAATTTATTATAAAAATAATTCAATAGTTTGATTTATGATGAAATGTTAAATTTATTAATTTATTATCAATATAATTCAAAGTTTATTTCATTATATAAATAATTCTATACTTTAATTTATTATATAAATAATGCAATAGTTTAATCTATCAAATAAATAATTGAATACTTTAATTAATAATGAATTGTTTAATTTATTACATACAAAATTCGAGTGATTATTTTAAAATGAATTGTTTAATTTATTGTAAAAGTAATTAAAAGTTTAATTTATTATATAAATAATTCAATCGTTTAATTTATAATGAATTGTTTAATTTATTATATAAATAATTCAATAGTTTAATTTATAATGAAATGTTAAACTTATTATATAAATAATTCAACAGTTTAATTTATAATGAATTGTTAAATTTATTATATAAATAATTCAAGTGATTATTTTTTAAATGAATTGTTTAATTTATCATAAAATTAATTCAAGGTTTAATTTATTATATAAATAATTCAACACTTTAATTTATAATGAATTGTTTACTTTATTTTGTAAATAATTCAAGTGATTATTTTTTAAATGAATTGTTTAATTTATTATAAAAGTAATTCAAGTGATTATTTCAAAATGAATTTTTTATTTATTATCAATATAATTCAAAGTTTATTTCATTATATAAATAATTCTATACTTTAATTTATTATATAAATAATGTAATAGTTTAATCTATCATATAAATAATTCAATACTTTAATTAATAATGAATTGTTTAATTTATTACATACATAATTCAAGTGATTATTTTTAAATGAATTGTTTAATTTATTGTAAAAATAATTCAAAGTTTAATTTATTATAAAGATAATTCAATAGTTTAATTTATAATGAATTGTTTAATTTATTATATAAATAATTCAATAGTTTAATTTATAATGAATTGTTAAATTTATTTTACAAATAATTCAAGTGATTATTTTAAAATGAATTGTTTAATTTATTATAAAAGTAATTCAAGGTTTAATTTATTATACAAATAATTCAAGTGATTATTTTAAAATTATTTTTTAATTTATTATCAATATAATTCAAAGTTTATTTCATTATATAAATAATTCTATACTTTAATTTATCATATAAATAATGCAATAGTTTAATCTATCATATAAATAATTGAATACTTTAATTAATAATGAATTGTTTAATTTATTACATACAAAATTCGAGTGATTATTTTAAAATGAATTGTTTAATTTATTGTAAAAATAATTCAAAGTTTAATTTATTACATAAATAATTCAATCGTTTAATTTATAATGAATTGTTTAATTTATTATATAAATAATTCAATAGTTTAATTTATAATGAAATGTTAAATTTATTATATAAATAATTCAACAGTTTAATTTATAATGAATTGTTTAATTTATTATATAAATAATTCAAGTGATTATTTTTTAAATGAATTGTTTAACTTATCATAAAATTAATTCAAGTTTTAATTTATTATATAAATAATTCAATCGTTTAATTTCTAATGAATTGTTTAATCTATTATATAAATAATTCAATCGTTTAATTTATAATGAATTGTTTAATTTATTATATAACTAATTCAACAGTTTAATTTATAATGAATTGTTTAATTTCTTATATAAATAATTCAAGTGATTATTTCAAAATGAATTTTTTATTTATTATCAATATAATTCAAAGTTTATTTCATTATATAAATAATTCTATACTTTAATTTATTATATAAATAATGTAATAGTTTAATCTATCATATAAATAATTCAATACTTTAATTAATAATGAATTGTTTAATTTATTACATACAAAATTCGAGTGATTATTTTAAAATGAATTGTTTAATTTATCATAAAATTAATTCAAGTTTTAATTTATTATATAAATAATTCAATCGTTTAATTTATAATGAATTGTTTAATTTATTATATAAATAATTCAATAGTTTAATTTATAATGAAATGTTAAATTCATTATATAAATAATTCAACACTTTAATTTATAATGAATTGTTTACTTTATTTTGTAAATAATTCAAGTGATTATTTTTTAAATGAATTGTTTAATTTATTATAAAAGTAATTCAAGGTTTAATTTATTATACAAATAATTCAAGTGACTATTTTAAAATGAATTTTTTGTTTATTATCAATATAATTCAAAGTTTATTTCATTATATAAATAATGCAATAGTTTAATCTATCATATAAATAATTGAATACTTTAATTAATAATGAATTGTTTAATTTATTACATACAAAATTCAAGTGATTATTTTAAAATGAATTGTTTAATTTATTGTAAAAATAATTCAATAGTTTAATTTATAATTAATTGTTCAATTTATTCTTTAAAACTTCAAGTGATTATTTTAAAATTAATTGTTTAATTTATTGTATGAATAATTCAATAGTTTAATTTATAATGAATTGTTCAATTTATCATATACATAATTCAATAGTTTAATTTATAATCAATTGTTTAATTTATTTTATCAGTAATTCAAGTGATTATTTTTTAAATGAATTTTTAAAATTATAATATAAATAATTCTAGTGATTATTTACAAATGATTTGTTTAATTTATTATAAAAATAATTCAAAGTTTAATTTATTATATAAATAATTGATGTGATTAAATTAAAATAAATTGATTAATTTATTATAAAAATATGTCAATGTTCAGTTTATTATATAAATAATTCAATAGATTAATTTATAATGAATTGTTTTATTTATATTATTAATAATTCAAGGGATTATTTTAAAATGAATTGTTTAATTTATCATAAAAATAATTGAAGTGATTATATTAAAATGATTTTTTTAAATTATTACAAAATAATTCAAAGTTTATTTCATTATATAAATAATTCTATACTTTAATTTATTATATAAATAATGCAATAGTTTAATCTATCATATAAATAATTGAATACTTTAATTAATAATGAATTGTTTAATTTATTACATACAAAATTCAAGTCATTATTTTAAAATGAATTGTTTAATTTATTGTAAACATAATTCAAAGTTTAATTTATTATATAAATAATTCAATCGTTTAATTTATAATGAATTGTTTAATTTATTATATTAATAATTCAATAGTTATATTAATAATGAAATGTTAAATTTATTATATAAATAGTTCAACAGTTTAATTTTATAATGAATTGTTTAATTGATCATAAAATTAATTCAAGGTTTAATTTATTATAAACATAATTCAATCATTTAATTTATAATGAATTGTTTAATTTATTATATAAATAATTCTATCGTTTAATTTATAATGAATTGTTTAATTTATTATATAAATAATTCAACAATATAATTTATAATGAATTGTTTAATTTATTATATAAATAATTCAAGTGATTATTTTTTAAATGAATTGTTTAATTTATTATAGAAGTAATTCAAGGTTTAATTTATTATACAAATAATTCAAGTGATTATTTTAAAATGATTTTTTTTATTTATTATCAATATAATTCAAAGCTTATTTCATTATATAAATAATTCTATACTTTAATTTATGATATAAATAATGCAATAGTTTAATCTATCATATAAATAATTCAATACTTTAATTAATAATGAATTGTTTAATTTATTACATACAAAATTCGAGTAATTATTTTAAAATGAATTGTTTAATTTATTGTTAAAATAATTCAAAGTTTAATTTATTACATAAATAATTCAATCGTTTAATTTATAATGAATTGTTTAATTTATTATATAAATAATTCAATAGTTTAATTTATAATGAATTGTTTAATTTATTATATAAATAATTCAACAGTTTAAGTTATAATGAATTGTTTAATTTATTGTATAAATAAATCAAGTGATTATTTTTTAAATGAATTGTTTAATTTATCATAAAATTAATTCAAGGTTTATTTCATTATATAAATAATTCTATACTTTAATTTATTATATAAATAATGTAATAGTTTAATCTATCATATAAATAATTCAATACTTTAATTAATAATGAATTGTTTAATTTATTACATACAAAATTCGAGTGATTATTTTAAAATGAATTGTTTAATTTATTGTAAAAATAATTCAAAGTTTAATTTATTATATAAATAATTCAATCGTTTAATTTATAATGAATTGTTTAATTTATTATATAAATAATTCAATAGTTTAATTTATAATGAATTGTTTAATTTATTATATAAATAATTCAATAGTTTAATTTATAATGAATTGTTAAATTTATTTTACAAATAATTCAAGTGATTATTTTAAAATGAATTGTTTAATTTATTATAAAAGTAATTCAAGGTTTAATTTATTATACAAATAATTCAAGTGATTATTTTAAAATGATTTTTTAATTTATTATCAATATAATTCAAAGTTTATTTCATTATATAAATAATTCTATACTTTAATTTATTATATAAATAATGCAATAGTTTAATCTATCATATAAATAATTGAATACTTTAATTAATAATGAATTGTTTAATTTATTACATACAAAATTCGAGTGATTATTTTAAAATGAATTGTTTAATTTATTGTAAAAGTAATTCAAAGTTTAATTTATTATATAAATAATTCAATTGTTTAATTTATAATGAATTGTTTAATTTATTATATAAATAATTCAATAGTTTAATTTATAATGAAATGTTAAATTTATTATATAAATAATTCAACAGTTTAATTTATAATGAATTGTTTACTTTATTTTGTAAATAATTCAAGTGATTATTTTTAAATGAATTGTTTAATTTATTATAAAAGTAATTCAAGGTTTAATTTATTATACAAATAATTCAAGTGATTATTTTAAAATGAATTTTTTATTTATTATCAATATAATTCAAAGTTTATTTCATTATATAAATAATTCTATACTTTAATTTATTATATAAATAATGCAATAGTTTAATCTATAATATAAATAATTGAATACTTTAATTAATAATGAATTGTTTAATTTATTACATACAAAATTCAAGTCATTATTTTAAAATGAATTGTTTAATTTATTGTAAACATAATTCAAAGTTTAATTTATTATATAAATAATTCAATCGCTAATTTATAATGAATTGTTTAATTTATTATATTAATAATTCAATAGTTAAATTAATAATGAAATGTTAAATTTATTATATAAATAGTTCAACAGTTTAATTTTATAATGATTTGTTTAATTGATCATAAAATTAATTCAAGGTTTAATTTATTATAAACATAATTCAATCATTTAATTTATAATGAATTGTTTAATTTATTATATAAATAAATCAAGTGATTATTTTTTAAATGAATTGTTTAATTTATCATAAAATTAATTCAAGGTTTAATTTATTATATAAATAATTCAATCGTTTAATTTATAATGAATTGTTTAATTTATTATATAAATAATTCAACAGTTTAATTTATAATGAATTGTTTAATTTATTATATAAATAATTCAAGTGATTATTTCAAAATGAATTTTTTATTTATTATCAATATAATTCAAAGTTTATTTCATTATATAAATAATTCTATACTTTAATTTATTATATAAATAATGTAATAGTTTAATCTATCATATAAATAATTCAATACTTTAATTAATAATGAATTGTTTAATTTATTACATACAAAATTCGAGTGATTATTTTAAAATGAATTGTTTAATTTATTGTAAAAATAATTCAAAGTTTAATTTATTATATAAATAATTCAATCGTTTAATTTATAATGAATTGTTTAATTTATTATATAAATAATTCAATAGTTTAATTTATAATGAATTGTTTAATTTATTATATAAATAATTCAAGTGATTATTTCAAAATGAATTTTTTATTTATTATCAATATAATTCAAAGTTTATTTCATTATATAAATAATGTAATAGTTTAATCTATCATATAAATAATTCAATACTTTAATTAATAATGAATTGTTTAATTTATTACATACATAATTCAAGTGATTATTTTTAAATGAATTGTTTAATTTATTGTAAAAATAATTCAAAGTTTAATTTATTATAAAGATAATTCAATAGTTTAATTTATAATGAATTGTTTAATTTATTATATAAATAATTCAATAGTTTAATTTATAATGAATTGTTAAATTTATTTTACAAATAATTCAAGTGATTATTTTAAAATGATTTTTTAATTTATTATCAATATAATTCAAAGTTTATTTCATTATATAAATAATTCTATACTTTAATTTATTATATAAATAATGCAATAGTTTAATCTATCATATAAATAATTGAATACTTTAATTAATAATGAATTGTTTAATTTATTACATACAAAATTCAAGTCATTATTTTAAAATGAATTGTTTAATTTATTGTAAACATAATTCAAAGTTTAATTTATAATGAATTGTTTAATTTATTATATAAATAATTCAACAGTTTAATTTATAATGAATTGTTTAATTTATTGTATAAATAAATCAAGTGATTATTTTTTAAATGAATTGTTTAATTTATCATAAAATTAATTCAAGGTTTATTTCATTATATAAATAATTCTATACTTTAATTTATTATATAAATAATGTAATAGTTTAATCTATCATATAAATAATTCAATACTTTAATTAATAATGAATTGTTTAATTTATTACATACAAAATTCGAGTGATTATTTTAAAATGAATTGTTTAATTTATTGTAAAAATAATTCAAAGTTTAATTTATTATATAAATAATTCAATCGTTTAATTTATAATGAATTGTTTAATTTATTATATAAATAATTCAATAGTTTAATTTATAATGAATTGTTTAATTTATTATATAAATAATTCAAGTGATTATTTCAAAATGAATTTTTTATTTATTATCAATATAATTCAAAGTTTATTTCATTATATAAATAATGTAATAGTTTAATCTATCATATAAATAATTCAATACTTTAATTAATAATGAATTGTTTAATTTATTACATACATAATTCAAGTGATTATTTTTAAATGAATTGTTTAATTTATTGTAAAAATAATTCAAAGTTTAATTTATTATAAAGATAATTCAATCGTTTAATTTATAATGAATTGTTTAATTTATTATATAAATAATTCAATAGTTTAATTTATAATGAATTGTTAAATTTATTTTACAAATAATTCAAGTGATTATTTTAAAATGAATTGTTTAATTTATTATAAAAGTAATTCAAGGTTTAATTTATTATACAAATAATTCAAGTGATTATTTTAAAATGATTTTTTAATTTATTATCAATATAATTCAAAGTTTATTTCATTATATAAATAATTCTATACTTTAATTTATTATATAAATAATGCAATAGTTTAATCTATCATATAAATAATTGAATACTTTAATTAATAATGAATTGTTTAATTTATTACATACAAAATTCGAGTGATTATTTTAAAATGAATTGTTTAATTTATTGTAAAAGTAATTCAAAGTTTAATTTATTATATAAATAATTCAATTGTTTAATTTATAATGAATTGTTTAATTTATTATATAAATAATTCAATAGTTTAATTTATAATGAAATGTTAAATTTATTATATAAATAATTCAACAGTTTAATTTATAATGAATTGTTTACTTTATTTTCTAAATAATTCAAGTGATTATTTTTTAAATGAATTGTTTAATTTATTATAAAAGTAATTCAAGGTTTAATTTATTATACAAATAATTCAAGTGATTATTTTAAAATGAATTTTTTATTTATTATCAATATAATTCAAAGTTTATTTCATTATATAAATAATTCTATACTTTAATTTATTATATAAATAATGCAATAGTTTAATCTATCATATAAATAATTGAATACTTTAATTAATAATGAATTGTTTAATTTATTACATACAAAATTCAAGTCATTATTTTAAAATGAATTGTTTAATTTATTGTAAACATAATTCAAAGTTTAATTTATTATATAAATAATTCAATCGCTAATTTATAATGAATTGTTTAATTTATTATATTAATAATTCAATAGTTAAATTAATAATGAAATGTTAAATTTATTATATAAATAGTTCAACAGTTTAATTTTATAATGAATTGTTTAATTGATCATAAAATTAATTCAAGGTTTAATTTATTATAAACATAATTCAATCATTTAATTTATAATGAATTGTTTAATTTATTATATAAATAAATCAAGTGATTATTTTTTAAATGAATTGTTTAATTTATCATAAAATTAATTCAAGGTTTAATTTATTATATAAATAATTCAATCGTTTAATTTATAATGAATTGTTTAATTTATTATATAAATAATTCAACAGTTTAATTTATAATGAATTGTTTAATTTATTATATAAATAATTCAAGTGATTATTTCAAAATGAATTTTTTATTTATTATCAATATAATTCAAAGTTTATTTCATTATATAAATAATTCTATACTTTAATTTATTATATAAATAATGTAATAGTTTAATCTATCATATAAATAATTCAATACTTTAATTAATAATGAATTGTTTAATTTATTACATACAAAATTCGAGTGATTATTTTAAAATGAATTGTTTAATTTATTGTAAAAATAATTCAAAGTTTAATTTATTATATAAATAATTCAATCGTTTAATTTATAATGAATTGTTTAATTTATTATATAAATAATTCAATAGTTTAATTTATAATGAATTGTTTAATTTATTATATAAATAATTCAAGTGATTATTTCAAAATGAATTTTTTATTTATTATCAATATAATTCAAAGTTTATTTCATTATATAAATAATGTAATAGTTTAATCTATCATATAAATAATTCAATACTTTAATTAATAATGAATTGTTTAATTTATTACATACATAATTCAAGTGATTATTTTTAAATGAATTGTTTAATTTATTGTAAAAATAATTCAAAGTTTAATTTATTATAAAGATAATTCAATAGTTTAATTTATAATGAATTGTTTAATTTATTATATAAATAATTCAATAGTTTAATTTATAATGAATTGTTAAATTTATTTTACAAATAATTCAAGTGATTATTTTAAAATGAATTGTTCAATTTATTATAAAAGTAATTCAAGGTTTAATTTATTATACAAATAATTCAAGTGATTATTTTAAAATGATTTTTTAATTTATTATCAATATAATTCAAAGTTTATTTCATTATATAAATAATGCAATAGTTTAATCTATCATATAAATAATTCAATACTTTAATTAATAATGAATTGTTTAATTTATTACATACCAAATTCGAGTAATTATTTTAAAACGAATTGTTTAATTTATTGTTAAAATAATTCAAAGTTTAATTTATTACATAAATAATTCAATCGTTTAATTTATAATGAATTGTTTAATTTATTATATAAATAATTCAATAGTTTAATTTATAATGAATTGTTTAATTTATTATATAAATAATTCAACAGTTTAATTTATAATGAATTGTTTAATTTATTATATAAATAAATCAAGTGATTATTTTTTAAATGAATTGTTTAATTTATCATAAAATTAATTCAAGGTTTAATTTATTATATAAATAATTCAATCGTTTAATTTATAATGAATTGTTTAATTTATTATATAAATAATTCAACAGTTTAATTTATAATGAATTGTTTAATTTATTATATAAATAATTCAAGTGATTATTTCAAAATGAATTTTTTATTTATTATCAATATAATTCAAAGTTTATTTCATTATATAAATAATTCTATACTTTAATTTATTATATAAATAATGTAATAGTTTAATCTATCATATAAATAATTCAATACTTTAATTAATAATGAATTGTTTAATTTATTACATACAAAATTCGAGTGATTATTTTAAAATGAATTGTTTAATTTATTGTAAAAATAATTCAAAGTTTAATTTATTATATAAATAATTCAATCGTTTAATTTATAATGAATTGTTTAATTTATTATATAAATAATTCAATAGTTTAATTTATAATGAATTGTTTAATTTATTATATAAATAATTCAAGTGATTATTTCAAAATGAATTTTTTATTTATTATCAATATAATTCAAAGTTTATTTCATTATATAAATAATGTAATAGTTTAATCTATCATATAAATAATTCAATACTTTAATTAATAATGAATTGTTTAATTTATTACATACATAATTCAAGTGATTATTTTAAAATGAATTGTTTAATTTATTGTAAAAGTAATTCAAAGTTTAATTTATTATATAAATAATTCAATTGTTTAATTTATAATGAATTGTTTAATTTATTATATAAATAATTCAATAGTTTAATTTATAATGAAATGTTAAATTTATTATATAAATAATTCAACAGTTTAATTTATAATGAATTGTTTACTTTATTTTGTAAATAATTCAAGTGATTATTTTTTAAATGAATTGTTTAATTTATTATAAAAGTAATTCAAGGTTTAATTTATTATACAAATAATTCAAGTGATTATTTTAAAATGAATTTTTTATTTATTATCAATATAATTCAAAGTTTATTTCATTATATAAATAATTATATACTTTAATTTATTATATAAATAATGCAATAGTTTAGTCTATCATATAAATAATTGAATACTTTAATTAATAATGAATTGTTTAATTTATTACATACAAAATTCAAGTCATTATTTTAAAATGAATTGTTTAATTTATTGTAAACATAATTCAAAGTTTAATTTATTATATAAATAATTCAATCGTTTAATTTATAATGAATTGTTTAATTTATTATATTAATAATTCAATAGTTAAATTAATAATGAAATGTTAAATTTATTATATAAATAGTTCAACAGTTTAATTTTATAATGAATTGTTTAATTGATCATAAAATTAATTCAAGGTTTAATTTATTATAAACATAATTCAATCATTTAATTTATAATGAATTGTTTAATTTATTATATAAATAATTCTATCGTTTAATTTATAATGAATTGTTTAATTTATTATATAAATAATTCAACAATATAATTTATAATGAATTGTTTAATTTATTATATAAATAATTCAAGTGATTATTTTTTAAATGAATTGTTTAATTTATTATAGAAGTAATTCAAGGTTTAATTTATTATACAA
Source organism: Heptranchias perlo (assembly GCF_035084215.1). Taxonomy (NCBI): domain Eukaryota; kingdom Metazoa; phylum Chordata; class Chondrichthyes; order Hexanchiformes; family Hexanchidae; genus Heptranchias; species Heptranchias perlo. Next base: position 263,399 of record NW_027140036.1, on the reverse strand, counting down.
ATAATTCAAGTGATTATTTTAAAATGATTTTTTTTATTTATTATCAATATAATTCAAAGTTTATTTCATTATATAAATAATGTAATAGTTTAATCTATCATATAAATAATTCAATACTTTAATTAATAATGAATTGTTTAATTTATTACATACATAATTCAAGTGATTATTTTTAAATGAATTGTTTAATTTATTGTAAAAATAATTCAATAGTTTAATTTATAATGAATTGTTTAATTTATTATATAAATAATTCAATAGTTTAATTTATAATGAATTGTTAAATTTATTTTACAAATAATTCAAGTGATTATTTTAAAATGAATTGTTTAATTTATTATAAAAGTAATTCAAGGTTTAATTTATTATACAAATAATTCAAGTGATTATTTTAAAATGATTTTTTAATTTATTATCAATATAATTCAAAGTTTATTTCATTATATAAATAATTCTATACTTTAATTTATTATGTAAATAATGCAATAGTTTAATCTATCATATAAATAATTGAATACTTTAATTAATAATGAATTGTTTAATTTATTACATACAAAATTCAAGTCATTATTTTAAAATGAATTGTTTAATTTATTGTAAACATAATTCAAAGTTTAATTTATTATATAAATAATTCAATCGTTTAATTTATAATGAATTGTTTAATTTATTATATTAATAATTCAATAGTTATATTAATAATGAAATGTTAAATTTATTATATAAATAGTTCAACAGTTTAATTTTATAATGAATTGTTTAATTGATCATAAAATTAATTCAAGGTTTAATTTATTATAAACATAATTCAATCATTTAATTTATAATGAATTGTTTAATTTATTATATAAATAATTCTATCGTTTAATTTATAATGAATTGTTTAATTTATTATATAAATAATTCAACAATATAATTTATAATGAATTGTTTAATTTATTATATAAATAATTCAAGTGATTATTTTTTAAATGAATTGTTTAATTTATTATAGAAGTAATTCAAGGTTTAATTTATTATACAAATAATTCAAGTGATTATTTTAAAATGATTTTTTTTATTTATTATCAATATAATTCAAAGCTTATTTCATTATATAAATAATTCTATACTTTAATTTATGATATAAATAATGCAATAGTTTAATCTATCATATAAATAATTCAATACTTTAATTAATAATGAATTGTTTAATTTATTACATACAAAATTCGAGTAATTATTTTAAAATGAATTGTTTAATTTATTGTTAAAATAATTCAAAGTTTAATTTATTACATAAATAATTCAATCGTTTAATTTATAATGAATTGTTTAATTTATTATATAAATAATTCAATAGTTTAATTTATAATGAATTGTTTAATTTATTATATAAATAATTCAACAGTTTAATTTATAATGAATTGTTTAATTTATTATATAAATAAATCAAGTGATTATTTTTTAAATGAATTGTTTAATTTATCATAAAATTAATTCAAGGTTTAATTTATTATATAAATAATTCAATCGTTTAATTTATAATGAATTGTTTAATTTATTATATAAATAATTCAACAGTTTAATTTATAATGAATTGTTTAATTTATTATATAAATAATTCAAGTGATTATTTCAAAATGAATTTTTTATTTATTATCAATATAATTCAAAGTTTATTTCATTATATAAATAATTCTATACTTTAATTTATTATATAAATAATGTAATAGTTTAATCTATCATATAAATAATTCAATACTTTAATTAATAATGAATTGTTTAATTTATTACATACAAAATTCGAGTGATTATTTTAAAATGAATTGTTTAATTTATTGTAAAAATAATTCAAAGTTTAATTTATTATATAAATAATTCAATCGTTTAATTTATAATGAATTGTTTAATTTATTATATAAATAATTCAATAGTTTAATTTATAATGAATTGTTTAATTTATTATATAAATAATTCAAGTGATTATTTCAAAATGAATTTTTTATTTATTATCAATATAATTCAAAGTTTATTTCATTATATAAATAATGTAATAGTTTAATCTATCATATAAATAATTCAATACTTTAATTAATAATGAATTGTTTAATTTATTACATACATAATTCAAGTGATTATTTTAAAATGAATTGTTTAATTTATTGTAAAAGTAATTCAAAGTTTAATTTATTATATAAATAATTCAATTGTTTAATTTATAATGAATTGTTTAATTTATTATATAAATAATTCAATAGTTTAATTTATAATGAAATGTTAAATTTATTATATAAATAATTCAACAGTTTAATTTATAATGAATTGTTTACTTTATTTTGTAAATAATTCAAGTGATTATTTTTTAAATGAATTGTTTAATTTATTATAAAAGTAATTCAAGGTTTAATTTATTATACAAATAATTCAAGTGATTATTTTAAAATGAATTTTTTATTTATTATCAATATAATTCAAAGTTTATTTCATTATATAAATAATTATATACTTTAATTTATTATATAAATAATGCAATAGTTTAATCTATCATATAAATAATTGAATACTTTAATTAATAATGAATTGTTTAATTTATTACATACAAAATTCAAGTCATTATTTTAAAATGAATTGTTTAATTTATTGTAAACATAATTCAAAGTTTAATTTATTATATAAATAATTCAATCGTTTAATTTATAATGAATTGTTTAATTTATTATATTAATAATTCAATAGTTAAATTAATAATGAAATGTTAAATTTATTATATAAATAGTTCAACAGTTTAATTTTATAATGAATTGTTTAATTGATCATAAAATTAATTCAAGGTTTAATTTATTATAAACATAATTCAATCATTTAATTTATAATGAATTGTTTAATTTATTATATAAATAAATCAAGTGATTATTTTTTAAATGAATTGTTTAATTTATCATAAAATTAATTCAAGGTTTAATTTATTATATAAATAATTCAATCGTTTAATTTATAATGAATTGTTTAATTTATTATATAAATAATTCAACAGTTTAATTTATAATGAATTGTTTAATTTATTATATAAATAATTCAAGTGATTATTTCAAAATGAATTTTTTATTTATTATCAATATAATTCAAAGTTTATTTCATTATATAAATAATTCTATACTTTAATTTATTATATAAATAATGTAATAGTTTAATCTATCATATAAATAATTCAATACTTTAATTAATAATGAATTGTTTAATTTATTACATACAAAATTCGAGTGATTATTTTAAAATGAATTGTTTAATTTATTGTAAAAATAATTCAAAGTTTAATTTATTATATAAATAATTCAATCGTTTAATTTATAATGAATTGTTTAATTTATTATATAAATAATTCAATAGTTTAATTTATAATGAATTGTTTAATTTATTATATAAATAATTCAAGTGATTATTTCAAAATGAATTTTTTATTTATTATCAATATAATTCAAAGTTTATTTCATTATATAAATAATGTAATAGTTTAATCTATCATATAAATAATTCAATACTTTAATTAATAATGAATTGTTTAATTTATTACATACATAATTCAAGTGATTATTTTTAAATGAATTGTTTAATTTATTGTAAAAATAATTCAAAGTTTAATTTATTATAAAGATAATTCAATAGTTTAATTTATAATGAATTGTTTAATTTATTATATAAATAATTCAATAGTTTAATTTATAATGAATTGTTAAATTTATTTTACAAATAATTCAAGTGATTATTTTAAAATGAATTGTTCAATTTATTATAAAAGTAATTCAAGGTTTAATTTATTATACAAATAATTCAAGTGATTATTTTAAAATGATTTTTTAATTTATTATCAATATAATTCAAAGTTTATTTCATTATATAAATAATGCAATAGTTTAATCTATCATATAAATAATTCAATACTTTAATTAATAATGAATTATTTAATTTATTACATACCAAATTCGAGTAATTATTTTAAAATGAATTGTTTAATTTATTGTTAAAATAATTCAAAGTTTAATTTATTACATAAATAATTCAATCGTTTAATTTATAATGAATTGTTTAATTTATTATATAAATAATTCAATAGTTTAATTTATAATGAATTGTTTAATTTATGATATAAATAATTCAACAGTTTAATTTATAATGAATTGTTTAATTTATTATATGAATAAATCAAGTGATTATTTTTTAAATGAATTGTTTAATTTATCATAAAATTAATTCAAGGTTTAATTTATTATATAAATAATTCAATCGTTTAATTTATAATGAATTTTTTAATTTATTATAAAAATAATTCAATCGTTTAATTTATAATGAATTGTTTAATTTATTATATAAATAATTCAACATTTTAATTTATAATGAATTGTTTAATTTATTATATAAATAATTCAAGTGATTATTTCAAAATGAATTTTTTATTTATTATCAATATAATTCAAAGTTTATTTCATTATATAAATAATTCTACACTTTAATTTATTATATAAATAATGTAATAGTTTAATCTATCATATAAATAATTCAATACTTTAATTAATAATGAATTGTTTAATTTATTACATACAAAATTCGAGTGATTATTTTAAAATGAATTGTTTAATTTATTGTAAAAATAATTCAAAGTTTAATTTATTATATAAATAATTCAATCGTTTAATTTATAATGAATTGTTTAATTTATTATATAAATAATTCAATAGTTTAATTTATAATGAATTGTTTAATTTATTATATAAATAATTCAAGTGATTATTTCAAAATGAATTTTTTATTTATTATCAATATAATTCAAAGTTTATTTCATTATATAAATAATGTAATAGTTTAATCTATCATATAAATAATTCAATACTTTAATTAATAATGAATTGTTTAATTTATTACATACATAATTCAAGTGATTATTTTTTAAATGAATTGTTTAATTTATTATAAAAGTAATTCAAGGTTTAATTTATTATACAAATAATTCAAGTGATTATTTTAAAATGAATTTTTTATTTATTATCAATATAATTCAAAGTTTATTTCATTATATAAATAATTATATACTTTAATTTATTATATAAATAATGCAATAGTTTAATCTATCATATAAATAATTGAATACTTTAATTAATAATGAATTGTTTAATTTATTACATACAAAATTCAAGTCATTATTTTAAAATGAATTGTTTAATTTATTGTAAACATAATTCAAAGTTTAATTTATTATATAAATAATTCAATCGTTTAATTTATAATGAATTGTTTAATTTATTATATTAATAATTCAATAGTTAAATTAATAATGAAATGTTAAATTTATTATATAAATAGTTCAACAGTTTAATTTTATAATGAATTGTTTAATTGATCATAAAATTAATTCAAGGTTTAATTTATTATAAACATAATTCAATCATTTAATTTATAATGAATTGTTTAATTTATTATATAAATAAATCAAGTGATTATTTTTTAAATGAATTGTTTAATTTATCATAAAATTAATTCAAGGTTTAATTTATTATATAAATAATTCAATCGTTTAATTTATAATGAATTGTTTAATTTATTATATAAATAATTCAACAGTTTAATTTATAATGAATTGTTTAATTTATTATATAAATAATTCAAGTGATTATTTCAAAATGAATTTTTTATTTATTATCAATATAATTCAAAGTTTATTTCATTATATAAATAATTCTATACTTTAATTTATTATATAAATAATGTAATAGTTTAATCTATCATATAAATAATTCAATACTTTAATTAATAATGAATTGTTTAATTTATTACATACAAAATTCGAGTGATTATTTTAAAATGAATTGTTTAATTTATTGTAAAAATAATTCAAAGTTTAATTTATTATATAAATAATTCAATCGTTTAATTTATAATGAATTGTTTAATTTATTATATAAATAATTCAATAGTTTAATTTATAATGAATTGTTTAATTTATTATATAAATAATTCAAGTGATTATTTCAAAATGAATTTTTTATTTATTATCAATATAATTCAAAGTTTATTTCATTATATAAATAATGTAATAGTTTAATCTATCATATAAATAATTCAATACTTTAATTAATAATGAATTGTTTAATTTATTACATACATAATTCAAGTGATTATTTTTAAATGAATTGTTTAATTTATTGTAAAAATAATTCAAAGTTTAATTTATTATAAAGATAATTCAATAGTTTAATTTATAATGAATTGTTTAATTTATTATATAAATAATTCAATAGTTTAATTTATAATGAATTGTTAAATTTATTTTACAAATAATTCAAGTGATTATTTTAAAATGAATTGTTCAATTTATTATAAAAGTAATTCAAGGTTTAATTTATTATACAAATAATTCAAGTGATTATTTTAAAATGATTTTTTAATTTATTATCAATATAATTCAAAGTTTATTTCATTATATAAATAATGCAATAGTTTAATCTATCATATAAATAATTCAATACTTTAATTAATAATGAATTGTTTAATTTATTACATACCAAATTCGAGTAATTATTTTAAAATGAATTGTTTAATTTATTGTTAAAATAATTCAAAGTTTAATTTATTACATAAATAATTCAATCGTTTAATTTATAATGAATTGTTTAATTTATTATATAAATAATTCAATAGTTTAATTTATAATGAATTGTTTAATTTATGATATAAATAATTCAACAGTTTAATTTATAATGAATTGTTTAATTTATTATATGAATAAATCAAGTGATTATTTTTTAAATGAATTGTTTAATTTATCATAAAATTAATTCAAGGTTTAATTTATTATATAAATAATTCAATCGTTTAATTTATAATGAATTTTTTAATTTATTATAAAAATAATTCAATCGTTTAATTTATAATGAATTGTTTAATTTATTATATAAATAATTCAACATTTTAATTTATAATGAATTGTTTAATTTATTATATAAATAATTCAAGTGATTATTTCAAAATGAATTTTTTATTTATTATCAATATAATTCAAAGTTTATTTCATTATATAAATAATTCTATACTTTAATTTATTATATAAATAATGTAATAGTTTAATCTATCATATAAATAATTCAATACTTTAATTAATAATGAATTGTTTAATTTATTACATACAAAATTCGAGTGATTATTTTAAAATGAATTGTTTAATTTATTGTAAAAATAATTCAAAGTTTAATTTATTATATAAATAATTCAATCGTTTAATTTATAATGAATTGTTTAATTTATTATATAAATAATTCAATAGTTTAATTTATAATGAATTGTTTAATTTATTATATAAATAATTCAAGTGATTATTTCAAAATGAATTTTTTATTTATTATCAATATAATTCAAAGTTTATTTCATTATATAAATAATTCTATACTTTAATTTATTATATAAATAATGCAATAGTTTAATCTATCATATAAATAATTGAATACTTTAATTAATAATGAATTGTTTAATTTATTACATACAAAATTCGAGTGATTATTTTAAAATGAATTGTTTAATTTATTGTAAAAGTAATTCAAAGTTTAATTTATTATATAAATAATTCAATTGTTTAATTTATAATGAATTGTTTAATTTATTATATAAATAATTCAATAGTTTAATTTATAATGAAATGTTAAATTTATTATATAAATAATTCAACAGTTTAATTTATAATGAATTGTTTAATTTATTATATAAATAATTCAAGTGATTATTTTTTTAATGAATTGTTTAATTTATCATAAAATTAATTCAAGGTTTAATTTATTATATAAACAATTCAACACTTTAATTTATAATGAATTGTTTACTTTATTTTGTAAATAATTCAAGTGATTATTTTTTAAATGAATTGTTTAATTTATTATAAAAGTAATTCAAGGTTTAATTTATTATACAAATAATTCAAGTGATTATTTTAAAATGAATTTTTTATTTATTATCAATATAATTCAAAGTTTATTTCATTATATAAATAATTCTATACTTTAATTTATTATATAAATAATGCAATAGTTTAATCTATCATATAAATAATTGAATACTTTAATTAATAATGAATTGTTTAATTTATTACATACAAAATTCAAGTCATTATTTTAAAATGAATTGTTTAATTTATTGTAAACATAATTCAAAGTTTAATTTATTATATAAATAATTCAATCGTTTAATTTATAATGAATTGTTTAATTTATTATATTAATAATTCAATAGTTAAATTAATAATGAAATTTTAAATTTATTATATAAATAGTTCAACAGTTTAATTTTATAATGAATTGTTTAATTGATCATAAAATTAATTCAAGGTTTAATTTATTATAAACATAATTCAATCATTTAATTTATAATGAATTGATTAATTTATTATATAAATAATTCTATCGTTTAATTTATAATGAATTGTTTAATTTATTATATAAATAATTCAACAATTTAATTTATAATGAATTGTTTAATTTATTATATAAATAATTCAAGTGATTATTTTTTAAATGAATTGTTTAATTTATTATAGAAGTAATTCAAGGTTTAATTTATTATACAAATAATTCAAGTGATTATATTAAAATGATTTTTTTAATTTATTATCAATATAATTCAAAGCTTATTTCATTATATAAATAATTCTATACTTTAATTTATGATATAAATAATGCAATAGTTTAATCTATCATATAAATAATTCAATACTTTAATTAATAATGAATTGTTTAATTTATTACATACAAAATTCGAGTAATTATTTTAAAATGAATTGTTTAATTTATTGTTAAAATAATTCAAAGTTTAATTTATTACATAAATAATTCAATCGTTTAATTTATAATGAATTGTTTAATTTATTATATAAATAATTCAATAGTTTAATTTATAATGAATTGTTTAATTTATTATATAAATAATTCAAGTGATTATTTCAAAATGAATTTTTTATTTATTATCAATATAATTCAAAGTTTATTTCATTATATAAATAATGTAATAGTTTAATCTATCATATAAATAATTCAATACTTTAATTAATAATGAATTGTTTAATTTATTACATACATAATTCAAGTGATTATTTTTAAATGAATTGTTTAATTTATTGTAAATATAATTCAAAGTTTAATTTATTATAAAGATAATTCAATAGTTTAATTTATAATGAATTGTTTAATTTATTATATAAATAATTCAATAGTTTAATTTATAATGAATTGTTAAATTTATTTTACAAATAATTCAAGTGATTATTTTAAAATGAATTGTTTAATTTATTATAAAAGTAATTCAACGTTTAATTTATTATACAAATAATTCAAGTGATTATTTTAAAATGATTTTTTAATTTATTATCAATATAATTCAAAGTTTATTTCCTTATATAAATAATTCTATACTTTAATTTATTATATAAATAATGCAATAGTTTAATCTATCATATAAATAATTGAATACTTTAATTAATAATGAATTGTTTAATTTATTACATACAAAATTCAAGTCATTATTTTAAAATGAATTGTTTAATTTATTGTAAACATAATTCAAAGTTTAATTTATTATAAAGATAATTCAATAGTTTAATTTATAATGAAATGTTAAATTTATTATATAAATAATTCAACAGTTTAATTTATAATGAATTGTTTAATTTATTATATAAATAATTCAAGTGATTATTTTTTAAATGAATTGTTTAATTTATCATAAAATTAATTCAAGGTTTAATTTATTATATAAACAATTCAACACTTTAATTTATAATGAATTGTTTACTTTATTTTGTAAATAATTCAAGTGATTATTTTTTAAATGAATTGTTTAATTTATTATAAAAGTAATTCAAGGTTTAATTTATTATACAAATAATTCAAGTGATTATTTTAAAATGAATTTTTTATTTATTATCAATATAATTCAAAGTTTATTTCATTATATAAATAATTCTATACTTTAATTTATTATATAAATAATGCAATAGTTTAATCTATCATATAAATAATTGAATACTTTAATTAATAATGAATTGTTTAATTTATTACATACAAAATTCAAGTGATTATTTTAAAATGAATTGTTTAATTTATTGTAAAAATAATTCAATAGTTTAATTTATAATTAATTGTTTAATTTATTATAACAATAATTCAAGTGATTATTTTTTAAATGAATTGTTTAATTTATTGTAAAAATATTTCAAAGTTTAATTTATTGTATAAATAATTCAATAGTTTCATTTATAATTAATTGTTTAATTTATTCTATAAAACTTCAAGTGATTATTTTAAAATGAATTGTTTAATTTATTGTATGAATAATTCAATAGTTTAATTTATAATGAATTGTTCAATTTATCATATACATAATTCAATAGTTTAATTTATAATCAATTGTTTAATTTATTTTATCAGTAATTCAAGTGATTATTTTTTAAATGAATTTTTAAAATTATAATATAAATAATTCTAGTGATTATTTACAAATGATTTGTTTAATTTATTATAAAAATAATTCAAAGTTTAATTTATTATATAAATAATTCATGTGATTAAATTAAAATAAATTGATTAATTTATTATAAAAATATTTCAATGTTCAGTTTATTATATAAATAATTCAATAGATTAATTTATAATGAATTGTTTTATTTATATTATTAATAATTCAAGGGATTATTTTAAAATGAATTGTTTAACTTATCATAAAAATAATTGAAGTGATTATATTAAAATGATTTTTTAAATTTATTACAAAATAATTCAAAGTTTATTTCATTATATAAATAATTCTATACTTTAATTTATTATATAAATAATGCAATAGTTTAATCAATCATATAAATAATTGAATACTTTAATTAATAATGAATTGTTTAATTTATTACATACAAAATTCAAGTGATTATTTTAAAATGAATTGTTTAATTTATTGTAAACATAATTCAAAGTTTAATTTATTATATAAATAATTCAATCGTTTAATTTATAATGAAATGTTTAATTTATTATATTAATAAATCAATAGTTAAATTAATAACGAAATGTTAAATTTATTATATAAATAGTTCAACAGTTTAATTTATAATGAATTGTTTAATTGATCATAAAATTAATTCAAGGTTTAATTTATTATAAACATAATTCAATCATTTAATTTACAATGAATTGTTTAATTTATTATATAAATAATTCTATTGTTTAATTTATAATGAATTGTTTAATTTATTATATAAATAATTCAAGTGATTATTTCAAAATGATTTTTTAATTTATTATCAATATAATTCAAAGTTTATTTCATTATATAAATAATTCTATACTTTAATTTATTATATAAATAATGTAATAGTTTAATCTATCATAAATAATTCAATACTTTAATTGATAATGAATTGTTTAATTTATTACATACAAAATTCAAGTGATTATTTTAAAATGAATTGTTTAATTTGTTGTAAAAATAATTCAAAGTTTAATTTATAATGAATTGTTTAATGTATTTTATAAATAATTCAAGTGATTATTTTTAAATGAATTGTTTAATTTATTGTAAAAAAATTCAAAGTTTAATTTATTATATAAATAATTCAAGTGATTATTTTAAAATGATTTTTTTTATTTATTATCAATATAATTCAAAGCTTATTTCATTATATAAATAATTCTATACTTTAATTTATTATATAAATAATGCAATAGTTTAATCTATCATATAAATAATTGAATACTTTCATTAATAATGAATTGTTTAATTTATTACATAGAAAATTCAAGTGATTATTTTAAAATGAATTGTTTAATTTATTGTATGAATAATTCAATAGTTTAATTTATAATGAATTGTTTAATGTATTTTATAAATAATTCAAGTGATTATTTTAAAATGAATTGTTTAATTTATTGTAAAAAAATTCAAAGTTTAATTTATTATATAAATAATTCAACAGTTTAATTTATAATGAATTGTTTAATTTATTACATAAATAATTCAAGTGATTCTTTTAAAATGAATTGTTTAATTTATTATATAAATAATTCAAAGTTTAACTTATAATGAATTGTTTAATTTATTATAAATATAATTCAAAGTTTATTTTGTTATATAAATAATTCAATAGTTTAATTTGTTGTATAAATAATTCAAAGTTTATTTTATCATACAAACAATGCAATAGTTTAATTTATTATATAAACAATTCAAGAGTTTAATTGATAATGAATTGTTTAATTTATTATAAAAATAATTCAAAGTTTATTTTATCATATAAATAATTCTATAGTTTAATTTATTACATAAATAATGCAATAGTTTAATTTATAATGAATTGTTCAATTAATTATACAAATAATTCAAGTGACTATTTTCAAATGAATTGTTTAATTTATTATAAAAATAATTCATATTTTATTTATTATATTAATAATTCAACAGTTTAATTGATTATATAAATAATTCAATTGTTTAATTTATAATGAATTGTTTAATTTATTATTAAAATAATTCAAAGTTTAATTTTTCATATAAATAATGCACTAGTTTAATTTATTATATAAATAATTCAAGAGTTTAATTTATTATATAAACAATTCAAGAGTTTAATTTATAATGAATTGTTTAATTTATTTTATAAATAATTCTGGTGATTATTTTAAAATGAATTGTTTAATTTAATATATAAATAATTCAAAGTTTAATTTATTATGTAAACAATGCAATAGTTTAATTTATTATATAAATAATTCAACAGTTTAATTTATAATGAATTGTTTAATTTATTATATAAATAATTCTGGTCATTATTTTAAAATGAATTGTTTAATTTATGATAAATATAATTCAAAGTTTATTTTATTATATAAGTAATTCAATAAATTAATTTATAATGAATTTTTAAATTTATTATATGAATAATTCAATCGTTTAATTTATTGTGTAAATAAATCAATAGTTTAATTTATCCTGAATTGTTTAAATTATTATATAAATCATTCAAAAATTTAATTCATAATGAATTGTTTAATTTATTATATAAATAATTCAAGTGATTATTTTTCAAATGAATTTTTTCATTTATTATAAAAATAATTCAAGGTTTAATTTATTATATAAATAATTCAATAATTTAATTTATAAAGATTTTTTAAATTTATTATATAAATAATTCAATAGTTTAATTTATTATGTAAATAATTCAATAGTTTAATTTATCATGAATTGTTTAATTTATTGTACAACTAATTCAATAGTTTAATTTATAATGAATTGTTTAATATATTATATAAATAATTCAAGTGATTATTTAAGAAATGAATTGTTTAATTTATTATCAAAATAATTCAAGGTTTAAATTATTATACAAATAATTCAAGTGATTATTTTTTAAATGAATTGTTTCATTTAATATGAAAATAATTCAAGGTTTAATTTATTATATATATAAATCAAATGTTTAATGTGCAATGAATTGTTTAATTTATTATATAAATCATTCAAAAATATAATTCATCATGAATTGTTTAATTTATTATATAAATCATTCAAAAATATAATTCATCATGAATTGTTTAATTTATTACAAAAATAATTCAAAATTTAATTTATTATACAAATAATATAATAATTCAACAGTTTAATTTAGAATGAATTGTATAATTTATTATATAAATAAGTCTGTGATTTATTTTATGATATAAATAATTCTATAGTTTAATTGATTACATAAATAATTAGATCGTTTAATTGATAATGAATTGTTTAATTTATTACATAAATAATTCAAGTGATTATTTTAAAATGAATTGTTTAATTTATTGTAAAAATAATTCAAAGTTTAATTTATTGTATGAATAATTCAATAGTTTAATTAATAATTAATTGTTTAATTTATTCTATAAATAATTCAAGTGATTATTTTAAAATGAATTGTTTAATTTATTGTAAAAAAATTCAAAGTTTAATTTATTATATAAATAATTCAACAGTTTAATTTATAATGAATTGTTAAATTTATTTTATAAATAATTCAAGTGATTATTTTTTAAATGAATTGTTTAATTTATTATAAAAGTAATTCAAGGTTTAATTTATTATACAAACAATTCAAGTGATTATTTCAAAATGATTTTTTTATTTATTATCAATATAATTCAAAGTTTATTTCATTGTATAAATAATTCTATACTTTAATTTATTATATAAATAATGCAATAGTTTAATCTATCATTTAAATAATTCAGTACTTTAATTAATAATGAATTGTTTAATTTATTACATACAAAATTCAAGTGATTATTTTAAAATGAATTGTTTAATTTATTGTAAAAATAATTCAAGAGATTATTTTTTAAATGAATTGTTTAATTTATGATAAAAATAATTCAAAGTTTAATTTATTACATAAATAATTGAAGTGATTATATTAAAATGATTTGTTTAATTTATTGTCTAAATATTTCAAAGTTTAATTTTTAATATAAATAATGCAAAAGTTTAATTTATCATATGAATAATTCAATACTTTAATTAATAATGAATTGTTTAATTTATTACATAAATAATTCAAGTGATTATTTAAAATAAATTGATTAATTTATTGTAAAAATAATTCAATAGTTTAATTTATAATGAATTGTTTAATGTATTTTATAAATAATTCAAGTGATTATTTTAAAATGAATTGTTTAATTTATTGTAAAAAAATTCAAAGTTTAATTTATTATATAAATAATTCAACAGTTTAATTTATAATGAATTGTTTCATTTATTACATAAATAATTCAAGTGATTATTTTAAAATAAATTGTTTAATTTATTGTATAAATATTTCAAAGTTTAATTTTTAATATAAATAATGCGATAGTTTAATTTATCATATGAATAATTCAATACTTTAATTAATAATGAATTGTTTAATTTATTACATAAATAATTCAAGTGATTATTTAAAATAAATTGATTAATTTATTGAAAAATAATTCAAAGTTTAGTTTATTATAGAAATAATTCAACAGATTAATTTATAATGAATTGTTTAATTTATTTTATAAATAATTCAATGTTTTAATTTATAATGAATTGTTTAATTTATTATAAAAATAATTCAAAGTTAAATTTATGATATAAATAATGCAATAGTTTAATTTATCATATGAATAATTCAATACATTAATTAATAATGAATTGTTTAATTTATTACATAAACAATTCAAGTGATTATTTTAAAATGAATTGTTTAATTTATTATAAAAATAATTCAAGAGATTATTTTAAAATGAATTGTATATTTATTATCAATATATTTCAAAGCTTATTTTATTCTATAAATAATTATATGGTTTAATTTATTGTATAAATAATTCAATAGTTTAATTTATAATGAATTGTTTAATTTATTATATAAATAATTCAAGTGATTATTTTTTAAATGAATTGTTTCATTTATTATAAAAGTAATTCAAAGCTTAATTTATTATATAAATAATTCAACACTTTAATTTATAATGAATTGTTTAATTTATTATACAAATAATTCAAGTGATTATTTTAAAATGATTTTTTAAATTTATTATCAATATAATTCAAAGCTTATTTCATTATATAAATAATTCTATACTTTAATTTATGATATAAATAATGCAATAGTTTAATCTATCATTTAAATAATTCAGTACTTTAATTAATAATGAATTGTTTAATTTATTACATACAAAATTCAAGTGATTATTTTAAAATGAATTGTTTAATTTATTGTAAAAATAATTCAAGAGATTATTTTTTAAATGAATTGTTTAATTTATGATAAAAATAATTCAAAGTTTAATTTATTACATAAATAATTGAAGTGATTATATTAAAATGATTTGTTTAATTTATTGTCTAAATATTTCAAAGTTTAATTTTTAATATAAATAATGCAAAAGTTTAATTTATCATATGAATAATTCAATACTTTAATTAATAATGAATTGTTTAATTTATTACATAAATAATTCAAGTGATTATTTAAAATAAATTGATTAATTTATTGTAAAAATAATTCAATAGTTTAATTTATAATGAATTGTTTAATGTATTTTATAAATAATTCAAGTGATTATTTTAAAATGAATTGTTTAATTTATTGTAAAAAAATTCAAAGTTTAATTTATTATATAAATAATTCAACAGTTTAATTTATAATGAATTGTTTCATTTATTACATAAATAATTCAAGTGATTATTTTAAAATAAATTGTTTAATTTATTGTATAAATATTTCAAAGTTTAATTTTTAATATAAATAATGCGATAGTTTAATTTATCATATGAATAATTCAATAATTTAATTAATAATGAATTGTTTAATTTATTACATAAATAATTCAAGTGATTATTTAAAATAAATTGATTAATTTATTGAAAAATAATTCAAAGTTTAGTTTATTATAGAAATAATTCAACAGATTAATTTATAATGAATTGTTTAATTTATTTTATAAATAATTCAATGTTTTAATTTATAATGAATTGTTTAATTTATTATAAAAATAATTCAAAGTTAAATTTATGATATAAATAATGCAATAGTTTAATTTATCATATGAATAATTCAATACATTAATTAATAATGAATTGTTTAATTTATTACATAAACAATTCAAGTCATTATTTTAAAATGAATTGTTTAATTTATTATAAAAATAATTCAAGAGATTATTTTAAAATGAATTGTATATTTATTATCAATATATTTCAAAGCTTATTTTATTCTATAAATAATTATATGGTTTAATTTATTGTATAAATAATTCAATAGTTTAATTTATAATGAATTGTTTAATTTACTATATAAATAATTCAAGTGATTATTTTTTAAATGAATTGTTTCATTTATTATAAAAGTAATTCAAAGCTTAATTTATTATATAAATAATTCAACACTTTAATTTATAATGAATTGTTTAATTTATTATACAAATAATTCAAGTGATTATTTTAAAATGATTTTTTAAATTTATTATCAATATAATTCAAAGCTTATTTCATTATATAAATAATTCTATACTTTAATTTATGATATAAATAATGCAATAGTTTAATCTATCATATAAATAATTCAATACTTTAATTAATAATGAATTGTTTAATTTATTACATAAATAATTCAAGTGATTATTTAAAATAAATTGATTAATTTATTGTAAAAATAATTCAATAGTTTAATTTATAATGAATTGTTTAATGTATTTTATAAATAATTCAAGTGATTATTTTAAAATGAATTGTTTAATTTATTGTAAAAAAATTCAAAGTTTAATTTATTATATAAATAATTCAACAGTTTAATTTATAATGAATTGTTTAATTTATTACATAAATAATTCAAGTGATTATTTAAAATAAATTGATTAATTTATTGTAAAAATAATTCAATAGTTTAATTTATAATGAATTGTTTAATGTATTTTATAAACAATTCAAGTGATTATTTTAAAATGAATTGTTTAATTTATCGTAAAAAAATTCAAAGTTTAATTTATTATATAAATAATTCAACAGTTTAATTTATAATGAATTGTTTCATTTATTACATAAATAATTCAAGTGATTATTTTAAAATAAATTGTTTAATTTATTGTATAAATATTTCAAAGTTTAATTTTTAATATAAATAATGCAATAGTTTAATTTATCATATGAATAATTCAATACTTTAATTAATAATGAATTGTTTAATTTATTACATAAATAATTCAAGTGATTATTTAAAATAAATTGATTAATTTATTGAAAAATAATTCAAAGTTTAGTTTATTATAGAAATAATTCAACAGATTAATTTATAATGAATTGTTTAATTTATTTTATAAATAATTCAATGTTTTAATTTATAATGAATTGTTTAATTTATTATAAAAATAATTCAAAGTTAAATTTATGGTATAAATAATGCAATAGTTTAATTTATCATATGAATAATTCAATACATTAATTAATAATGAATTGTTTAATTTATTACATAAACAATTCAAGTGATTATTTTAAAATGAATTGTTTAATTTATTATAAAAATAATTCAAAGTTTAACTTATAATTTATTGTTTAATTTATTATAAATATAATTCAAAGTTTATTTTGTTATATAAATAATTCAATAGATAAATTTGTTGTATAAATAATTCAAAGTTTATTTTATCATACAAACAATGCAATAGTTTAATTTATTATATAAACAATTCAAGAGTTTAATTGATAATGAATTGTTTAATTTATTATAAAAATAATTCAAAGTTTATTTTATCATATAAATAATTCTATAGTTTAATTTATTACATAAATAATGCAATAGTTTAATTTATAATGAATTGTTCAATTAATTATACAAATAATTCAAGTGACTATTTTCAAATGAATTGTTTAATTTATTATAAAAATAATTCATATTTTATTTATTATATTAATAATTCAACAGTTTAATTGATTATATAAATAATTCAATTGTTTAATTTATAATGAATTGTTTAATTTATTATTAAAATAATTCAAAGCTTAATTTTTCATATAAAAAATGCACTAGTTTAATTTATTATATAAATAATTCAAGAGTTTAATTTATTATATAAACAATTCAAGAGTTTAATTTATAATGAATTGTTTAATTTATTTTATAAATAATTCTGGTGATTATTTTAAAATGAATTGTTTAATTTAATATATAAATAATTCAAAGTTTAATTTATTATGTAAACAATGCAATAGTTTAATTTATTATATAAATAATTCAACAGTTTAATTTATAATGAATTGTTTAATTTATTATACAAATAATTCTGGTCATTATTTTAAAATGAATTGTTTAATTTATGATAAATATAATTCAAAGTTTATTTTATTATATAAGTAATTCAATAAATTAATTTATAATGAATTTTTAAATTTATTATATGAATAATTCAATCGTTTAATTTATTGTGTAAATAAATCAATAGTTTAATTTATCCTGAATTGTTTAAATTATTATATAAATCATTCAAAAATTTAATTCATAATGAATTGTTTAATTTATTATATAAATAATTCAATTGATTATTTTTCAAATGAATTTTTTCATTTATTATAAAAATAATTCAAGGTTTAATTTATTATATAAATAATTCAATAATTTAATTTATAAAGATTTTTTTAATTTATTATATAAATAATTCAATAGTTTAATTTATTATGTAAATAATTCAATCGTTTAATTTATCATGAATTGTTTAATTTATTATACAACTAATTCAATAGTTTAATTTATAATGAATTGTTTAATATATTATATAAAAAATTCAAGTGATTATTTAAGAAATGAATTGTTTAATTTATTATACAAATAATTCAAGTGATTATTTATTAAATGAATTGTTTCATTTAATATGAAAATAATTCAAGGTTTAATTTATTATATATATAAATCAAATGTTTAATGTGCAATGAATTGTTTAATTTATTATATAAATCATTCAAAAATATAATTCATCATGAATTGTTTAATTTATTACAAAAATAATTCAAAATTTAATTTATTATACAAATAATATAATAATTCAACAGTTTAATTTATAATGAATTGTATAATTTATTATATAAATAAGTCTGTGATTTATTTTATGATATAAATAATTCTATAGTTTAATTGATTACATAAATAATTCAATCGTTTAATTGATAATGAATTGTTTAATTTATTACATAAATAATTCAAGTGATTATTTTTAAATGAATTGTTTAATTTATTGTAAAAATAATTCAAAGTTTAATTTATTGTATAAATAATTCAATAGTTTAATTAATAATTAATTGTTTAATTTATTCTATAAATAATTCAAATGATTATTTTTTAAATGAATTGTTTAATTTATTGTAAAAATAATGCAAAAGTTTAATTTATCATATGAATAATTCAATACTTTAATTAATAATGAATTGTTTAATTTATTACATAAATAATTCAAGTGATTATTTAAAATAAATTGATTGATTTATTGTAAAAATAATTCAATAGTTTAATTTATAATGAATTGTTTAATTTATTACATCAATCATTCAATAGTTTAATTTATAATGAATTGTTTAATTTATTATAAAAATAATTCAAAGTTTAATTTATTATATAAATAATTCAACAGTTCAATTTATTGTGTAAATAATTCAATAGTTTAATTTATAAAGAATTGTTTATTTTATTACATAAATCATTCAAGTGATTCTTTGAAAATGAATTGTTTAATTTATTATAAAAATAATTCAAAGTTTAATTTGTTATATAAATAATGCAATAGTTTAATTTATTATATAAATAATTCAATCGTTTAATTTATAATGAATTTTTCAATTTATTATATATGTAATTCTTGTGATTATTTTTAAATTATTTGTTTAATTGATTATAAAAATAATTCAAAGTTTAATTTATTACATATATAATTCAATAGTATAATTTATAATCAATTGTTTAATTTATTACATAAATAATTCAAGTGATTATTTTAAAATGAATTGTTTAATTTATTACAAAAATAATTCAAAGTTTAATTTATCATATAAATAATTCAATCGTTTAATTTATAATGAATTGTTTAATTTATTACAAATAAAATTCAAGTGATTATTTTAAAATGAATTGTTTAATTTATTATAAAAATAATTCAAAGTTTAATTTATTGTACAAATAATTCAATAGTTCAATTTATTATATAAATAATTCAATCGTTTAATTTATAATGAATTGTTTAATTTATTATATAAATAATTCAAGTGATTATTTCAAAATGATTTTTTTATTTATTATCAATATAATTCAAAGTTTATTTCATTGTATAAATAATTCTATACTTTAATTTATTATATAAATAATGCAATAGTTTAATCTATCATTTAAATAATTCAGTACTTTAATTAATAATGAATTGTTTAATTTATTACATACAAAATTCAAGTGATTATTTTAAAATGAATTGTTTAATTTATTGTAAAAAAATTCAAAGTTTAATTTATTATATAAATAATTCAACAGTTTAATTTATAATGAATTGTTTAATTTATTATATAAATAATTCAAGTGATTATTTTTAAAATAATTGTTTAATATATTATAAAAGTAATTCAAGGTTTAATTTATTATACAAATTATTCAAGTGATTATTTTTAAATGAATTTTTAATTTATTATCAATATAATTCAAAGTTTATTTCATTATACAAATAATTCTATACTTTAATTTATTACATAAATAATGTAATAGTTTAATCTATCATATAAATAATTGAATACTTTAATTAATATTGAATTGTTTAATTTATTATATAAATAATTCAATAGTTAAATTTATTATATATGCATAATTCAACAGTTTAATTTATAATGAATTGTTTAATTTATTATATAAATAATTCAAGTGATTATTTTAAAATGAATTGTTTAATTTATGATAAATGTAATTCAAAGTTTATTTTATTATATACATAATTGAATAGTTTAATTTATTCTATAAATAATTCAATTGTTTAATTGATAATGAATTGTTTAATTTATTATGTCAGTAATTCAAGTGATTACATTAAAATGAATTGCTTAATTTATTATGAATATAATTCAAAGTTTATTTTATTACATAAAAAATTCAATAGTTTAATTTATTATATAAATAATTCAATAGTTTAATTTATAATGAATTGTTAAATTTATTATTAAAATAATTCAAGGTTTAATTGATTATGTAAATAATTCAATAGTTTAATTTATAATGAATTGTTTAATTTATTATTTCAATAATTCAAGTGATTATTTCAAAATGAATTGTTTAATTTATTATAAAATAATGCAAGTGATTATTTTAAAATAAATTGATTAATTTATTATCAAAATAATTCAAAGTATTTTTTATTGTATAAATAATTCAATAGGTTAATTTATTATATGAATCATTCAAGAGTTAAATTTATAATGAATTGGTTAATTTATTGTATAATTAATTCTAGTGATTATTTGAAAATAAATTGATTTATTTATAAAAAAAATAATTCAAAGTTTTATTTATTGTATAAATTATTCAATAGTTTAATTTATAATGAATTGTTTAATTTATTAGATAAATAATTCAAGTGATTATTTTAAAATGAATTGTTTAATATATTATAAAAATAATTCAAGGTTTAATGTATTATATAAATAATTCAATAGTTTAATTTATAATGAATTGTTTAATTTATTATATCAATAATTCAAGTGATTATTTTCAAATGAATTGTTTAATTTATTATAAAAATAATTCGAGTGATTATTTTAAAATAAATTGTTTAATTTATTATAAAAATAATTCAATAGTTAAATTTATAATGAATTGTTTAATTTATTATATGAATAATTCAAGTGATTATTTTAAAATGAATTGATTAAATTATTATAAAAATAATTCAAAGCATATTTTATTATATAAATAATTCAATAGTTTAATTTATTATATAAATAATTCAAGGGTATAATTTATTGTATAAATAATTCAAGAGTTTAATTTATAATGAATTGTTTAATTTATTATATAAATAATTCAAGCGATTATTTTTTAAATTAATTGTTTAATTCATTATTTTAAAAATTCAGGGTTTAATTGATTATATAAATAATTCAATCGTTTAATTTATAATGAATTGTTTAATTTATTATATCAATAATTCAAGTGATTATTTTCAAATGAATTGTTTAATTTATTATAAAAATAATTCGAGTGATTATTTTAAAATAAATTGTTTAATTTATTATAAAAATAATTCAATAGTTAAATTTATAATGAATTGTTTAATTTATTATATGAATAATTCAAGTGATTATTTTAAAATGAATTGTTTAATTTAATATAAAAATAATTCAAAGTTTAATTTATTGTACAAACAATGCAATAGTTTAATTTATTATAAAAATAATTCAAGTGGTTATTTTTTAAATGAATTGTTTAATTTATGATAAAAATAATTCAAAGTTTAATTTATTATATAAATAATTCAATAGTTTAATTTATAATTAATTGTTTAATTTGTTATATAAATCATTCAAAAATTTAATTTATAACGAATTGTTTAATTTATTTTATAAATAATTCTGGTGATTATTTTGAAATGAAGTGGTTTATTCAATAGTTCAATTTTTTATATAAATAATTCGATAGTTTAATTTATAATGAATTGTTTGATTTATTATGCAAATAATTCAAGTGGTTATTTTTGAAATGAATTGTTTAATTTATTATATAAATCATTCAAAAATTTAATTTATAATCAATTGTTTCATTTATTATATGAATAATTCAAGTGATAATTTTAAAATGAATTGTTTAATTTATTATAAAAATAATTCAAGTGATTATTTTTCAAATGAATTGTTTAATTTATTATAAAAAATAATTCAAGGTATAATTGATTATATAAATAATTCAATAGTTTAATTTATAATGAATTGTTTAATTTCTTATATGAATAATTCAAGTGGTTATTTTTTAAATGAATTGGTTAATTTATGGTAAAAATCATTCAAAGTTTAATTTATTATATAAATAATACAAAAGTTTAATTTATAATGAATTGTTTGATTTATTATATCAATAATTCAAGTGATTATTTTTTAAATGAATTGTTTAATTTATTATAAAAAATAATTCAAGGTATAATTGATTATATAAATAATTCAATAGTTTAATTTATAATGAATTGTTTAATTTATTATATAAATCATTCAAAAATTTAATTTATAACGAATTGTTTAATTTATTTTATAAATAATTCTGGTGATTATTTTAAAATGAAGTGGTTTATTCAATAGTTCAATTTTTTATATAAATAATTCGATAGTTTAATTTATAATGAATTGTTTGATTTATTATGCAAATAATTCAAGTTGTTATTTTTGAAATGAATTGTTTAATTTATTTTATAAATAATTCTGGTGATTATTTTAAAATGAAGTGGTTTATTCAATAGTTCAATTTTTTATATAAATAATTCGATAGTTTAATTTATAATGAATTGTTTGATTTATTATAAAAATAATTCAAGGTTTAATTGATTATATAAATAATTCAATAGTTTAATTTATAATGAATTGTTTAATTTATTATATAAATCATTCAAAAATTTAATTTATACTGAATTGTTTAATTTCTTATATGAATAATTCAATAGTTTAATTTATAATGAATTTTTTCATTTATTGTATGAATAATTCAAGTGATTATTTTAAAATGAATTGTTTAATTTATTATAAAAATAATTCAATTGATTATTTTTTAAATGAATTGTTTAATTTATTATAAAAAAATAATTCAAGGTATAATTGATTATATAAATAATTCAATAGTTTAATTTGGAATGAATTGTTTAATTTATTATATAAATAATTCAAGTGATTATTTTTCAAATGAATTGTTTAATTTATTATAAAAATAATTCAAGGTTTAATTGATTATATAAATAATTCAATAGTTTAATCAATAATGAATTGTTTAATTTATTATAAAAATAATTCGCGTGATTATTTAAAAATAAATTGTTTAATTTATTATAAAAATAATTCAATAGTTAAATTTATAATGAATTGTTTAATTTATTATATGAATAATTTAAGTGATTATTTTAAAATGAATTGTTTAATTTATTATAAAAATAGTTCAAGGTTTAATTAATTGTACAAATAATTCAATAGTTTAATTTGGAATGAATTGTTTAATTTATTATATAAATAATTCAAGTGATTATTTTTCAAATGAATTGTTTAATTTTTTATAAAAATAATTCAAGGTTTAATTGATTATATAAATAATTCAATCGTTTAATTTATAATGAATTGTTTAATTTATTATATAAATAATTCAAGTGATTATTTTCAAATGAATTGTTTAATTTATCATATAAATGATAAAATAGTTTAATCAATAATGAATTGTTTAATTTATTATAAAAATAATTCGAGTGATTATTTAAAAATAAATTGTTTAATTTATTATAAAAATAATTCAATAGTTAAATTTATAATGAATTGTTTAATTTATTATATGAATAATTCAAGTGATTATTTTAAAATGAATTGTTTAATTTAGTATAAAAATAATTCTTGGTTTATTTTATTATATAAATACTTCTATTGTTTAATTTATTGTCTAAATAATTCAATAGTTTAATTTATAATGAATAGTTTAAATTATTATAAATATAATTCACCATTTATTTTATCATATACATAATTCAATAGTTTAATTTATTCTACAAATAATTCAATAGTTTAATTGATAATGAATTGTTTGATTTATTAAAAAAAATAATTCAAAGTTTAATTTATTATATAAACAATGCAATAGTTTAATTTATCACATGGACAATTCAACAGTTTAATTTATAATGAATTGTTTAATTTATTATATCAATAATTCAAGTGCTTATTTTAAAATGAATAGTTTCATTTATTATAAATATAATTCAAAGTTTATTTTATCATATACATAATTCAATTGTTTAATTTATTCTATAAATAATTCAATAGTTTAATTTATTATATATACATAGTTCAACAGTTTAATTTATAATGAATTGGTTAATTTATTATATAAATAATTCAAGTGATTATTTTTAAATGAATTGTTTAATTTATTATAAATATAATTCAAATTTTATTTTATGTTATACATCATTCAATAGTTTAATTTATTCTATAAATAATTCAATTGTTTAATTAATAATGAATTGATTAATTTATTATATCAGTAATTCAAGTGATTACATTAAAATGAATTGTTTAATTTATTATAAATATAATTCAAAGTTTATTTTATTATATAAAAAATTCAATAGTTTAATTTGTTATATAAATAATTCAATAGTTTAATTTACAATGAATTGTTTAATTTATTATATAAATCATTCAAGTGATTATTTTGAAAATGAATTGATTAAATTATAAAAATAATTCAGAGTTTAATTTATCACATAAATTATTCAATAGTTTAATTTATAATGAATTGTTTAATTTATTATATTCATAATTCAAGTGATTATTTTAAAATAAATTGATTAATTTATTATAAAAATAATTCAAGGTTTATTTTATTATATAAACAATTCAATAGTTTAATTTATTATATAAATAATTCAACAGTTTAATTTATAATGAATTTGTTAATTTATTATATATATAATTCAAGTGATTATTTTAAAATGAATTGTTTAATTTATTACAAATATAATTCAAAGTTTATTTTATTATACACATAATTCAATAGTTTAATTTATTATATGAATAATTCAATAGTTTAATTGATAATGAATTGTTTCATTTATTATAAAAATAATTCTAGTGATTATTTCAAAATAAATTGATTTATTTATTATAAAAATAATTCAAAGTTTAATTTATTACATAAATTATTCAATAGTTAAATTCATAATGAATTGTTTAATTTATTATATGAATAATTCAAGTGATTATTTTAAAATGAATTGTTTAATTTATTATAACAATAATTCAAGTGATTATTTTAAAATTAATTGTTTAATTTATTATATAAATAATTCAATAGTTTAATTTATTATATATGCATAATTCAACAGTTTAATTTATAATGAATTGTTTAATTTATTATATAAATAATTCAAGTGATTATTTTAAAATGAATTGTTTAATTTATGATAAATATAATTCAAAGTTTATTTTATTATATACATAATTCAATAGTTTAATTTATTCTATAAATAATTCAATTGTTTAATTGATAATGAATTGTTTAATTTATTATGTCAGTAATTCAAGTGATTACATTAAAATGAATTGCTTAATTTATTATGAATATAATTCAAAGTTTATTTTATTACATAAAAAATTCAATAGTTTAATTTATTATATAAATAATTCAATAGTTTAATTTATAATAAATTGTTAAATTTATTATTAAAATAATTCAAGGTTTAATTTATTATTTCAATAATTCGAGTGTTTATTTTAAAATGAATTTTTAAATTTATTATGAAAATAGTTCAAGGTTTAATTTATTGTTTCAATAATTCAATAGTTTAATTTAGAATGAATTGTTTAATTTATTATATAAATAATCCAAGTGATTATTTTTCAAATGAATTGTTTAATTTATTATAAAAATATTTCAAGTGATTATTTTTGAAATGAATTGTTTAATTTATTATAAAAATAATTCAATAGGTTAATTTGTTATATAAATAATTCAATAGTTTAATTTATTATATAAATAATTCAAGAGTTTAATTTATTAGATAAATAATTCAATAGTTTAATTTATTATATAAATAATTCAAAAGTTCAATTTTTTATATAAATAATTCGATAGTTTAATTTATAATGAATTGTTTGATTTATTATGGAAATAATTCAAGTGATTATTTTTTAAATGAATTGTTTAATTTATTATAAAAATAATTCAAGGTTTAATTGATGATATAAATAATTCAATAGTTTAATTTATAATGAATTGTTTAATTTATTTTATAAATAATTCTGGTGATTATTTTAAAATGAATTGGTTAATTCAATATAATAATAATTCAAAGTTTAATTTATTGTACAAACAATGCAAAAGTTTAATTTATTATATAAATAATTCAACAGTTTAATGTATAATGAATTGTTTAATTTGTTATATAAATAATTCTGGTGATTGTTTTAAAATGAATTGTTTAATTTATTGTAAAAATAATTCAAGGGTTAATTTATTATATAAATAATTCAAAAGTTTAATTTGTAATTAATTGTTTGATTTATTATATTAATAATTCAAGTGATTATTTTAAAATGAATTGTTTAATTTAATATAAAAATAATTCAAAGTTTAATTTATTATACAAACAATGCAACAGTTTAATTTATTATATCAATAATTCAACAGTTTAATTTATAATGAATTGTTTAATTTATTTTTTTAATAATTCAAGTGATTATTTTTCAAATGAATTGTTGAATTTATTATAAAAATAATTGAAGGTTTAATTTATTATATAAATAATTCAATAGTTTAATTTATAATGAATTGTTTAATTTATTTTATAAATAATTCTGGTGATTATTTTAAAATGAATTGGTTAATTTAATATAAAAATAATTCAAAGTTTAATTTATTGTACAAACAATGCAATAGTTTAATTTATTATAAATATAATTCAAGTGGGTATTTTTTAAATGAATTGTTTAATTTATGATAAAAATAATTCAAAGTTTAATTTATTATATAAATAATTCAATAGTTTAATTTATAATTAATTGTTTAATTTGTTATATAAATCATTCAAAAATTTAATTTATAACGAATTGTTTAATTTATTTTATAAATAATTCTGGTGATTATTTTGAAATGAAGTGGTTTATTCAATAGTTCAATTTTTTATATAAATAATTCGATAGTTTAATTTATAATGAATTGTTTGATTTATTATGCAAATAATTCAAGTGGTTATTTTTGAAATGAATTGTTTAATTTATTATATAAATCATTCAAAAATTTAATTTATAATCAATTGTTTCATTTATTATATGAATAATTCAAGTGATAATTTTAAAATGAATTGTTTAATTTATTATAAAAATAATTCAAGTGATTATTTTTCAAATGAATTGTTTAATTTATTATAAAAAATAATTCAAGGTATAATTGATTATATAAATAATTCAATAGTTTAATTTATAATGAATTGTTTAATTTCTTATATGAATAATTCAAGTGGTTATTTTTTAAATGAATTGGTTAATTTATGGTAAAAATCATTCAAAGTTTAATTTATTATATAAATAATACAAAAGTTTAATTTATAATGAATTGTTTGATTTATTATATCAATAATTCAAGTGATTATTTTTTAAATGAATTGTTTAATTTATTATAAAAAATAATTCAAGGTATAATTGATTATATAAATAATTCAATAGTTTAATTTATAATGAATTGTTTAATTTATTATATAAATCATTCAAAAATTTAATTTATAACGAATTGTTTAATTTATTTTATAAATAATTCTGGTGATTATTTTAAAATGAAGTGGTTTATTCAATAGTTCAATTTTTTATATAAATAATTCGATAGTTTAATTTATAATGAATTGTTTGATTTATTATGCAAATAATTCAAGTTGTTATTTTTGAAATGAATTGTTTAATTTATTTTATAAATAATTCTGGTGATTATTTTAAAATGAAGTGGTTTATTCAATAGTTCAATTTTTTATATAAATAATTCGATAGTTTAATTTATAATGAATTGTTTGATTTATTATAAAAATAATTCAAGGTTTAATTGATTATATAAATAATTCAATAGTTTAATTTATAATGAATTGTTTAATTTATTATATAAATCATTCAAAAATTTAATTTATACTGAATTGTTTAATTTCTTATATGAATAATTCAATAGTTTAATTTATAATGAATTTTTTCATTTATTGTATGAATAATTCAAGTGATTATTTTAAAATGAATTGTTTAATTTATTATAAAAATAATTCAATTGATTATTTTTTAAATGAATTGTTTAATTTATTATAAAAAAATAATTCAAGGTATAATTGATTATATAAATAATTCAATAGTTTAATTTGGAATGAATTGTTTAATTTATTATATAAATAATTCAAGTGATTATTTTTCAAATGAATTGTTTAATTTATTATAAAAATAATTCAAGGTTTAATTGATTATATAAATAATTCAATAGTTTAATCAATAATGAATTGTTTAATTTATTATAAAAATAATTCGCGTGATTATTTAAAAATAAATTGTTTAATTTATTATAAAAATAATTCAATAGTTAAATTTATAATGAATTGTTTAATTTATTATATGAATAATTTAAGTGATTATTTTAAAATGAATTGTTTAATTTATTATAAAAATAGTTCAAGGTTTAATTAATTGTACAAATAATTCAATAGTTTAATTTGGAATGAATTGTTTAATTTATTATATAAATAATTCAAGTGATTATTTTTCAAATGAATTGTTTAATTTATTATAAAAATAATTCAAGGTTTAATTGATTATATAAATAATTCAATCGTTTAATTTATAATGAATTGTTTAATTTATTATATAAATAATTCAAGTGATTATTTTCAAATGAATTGTTTAATTTATCATATAAATGATAAAATAGTTTAATCAATAATGAATTGTTTAATTTATTATAAAAATAATTCGAGTGATTATTTAAAAATAAATTGTTTAATTTATTATAAAAATAATTCAATAGTTAAATTTATAATGAATTGTTTAATTTATTATATGAATAATTCAAGTGATTATTTTAAAATGAATTGTTTAATTTAGTATAAAAATAATTCTTGGTTTATTTTATTATATAAATACTTCTATTGTTTAATTTATTGTCTAAATAATTCAATAGTTTAATTTATAATGAATAGTTTAAATTATTATAAATATAATTCACCATTTATTTTATCATATACATAATTCAATAGTTTAATTTATTCTACAAATAATTCAATAGTTTAATTGATAATGAATTGTTTGATTTATTAAAAAAAATAATTCAAAGTTTAATTTATTATATAAACAATGCAATAGTTTAATTTATCACATGGACAATTCAACAGTTTAATTTATAATGAATTGTTTAATTTATTATATCAATAATTCAAGTGCTTATTTTAAAATGAATAGTTTCATTTATTATAAATATAATTCAAAGTTTATTTTATCATATACATAATTCAATTGTTTAATTTATTCTATAAATAATTCAATAGTTTAATTTATTATATATACATAGTTCAACAGTTTAATTTATAATGAATTGGTTAATTTATTATATAAATAATTCAAGTGATTATTTTTAAATGAATTGTTTAATTTATTATAAATATAATTCAAATTTTATTTTATGTTATACATCATTCAATAGTTTAATTTATTCTATAAATAATTCAATTGTTTAATTAATAATGAATTGATTAATTTATTATATCAGTAATTCAAGTGATTACATTAAAATGAATTGTTTAATTTATTATAAATATAATTCAAAGTTTATTTTATTATATAAAAAATTCAATAGTTTAATTTGTTATATAAATAATTCAATAGTTTAATTTACAATGAATTGTTTAATTTATTATATAAATCATTCAAGTGATTATTTTGAAAATGAATTGATTAAATTATAAAAATAATTCAGAGTTTAATTTATCACATAAATTATTCAATAGTTTAATTTATAATGAATTGTTTAATTTATTATATTCATAATTCAAGTGATTATTTTAAAATAAATTGATTAATTTATTATAAAAATAATTCAAGGTTTATTTTATTATATAAACAATTCAATAGTTTAATTTATTATATAAATAATTCAACAGTTTAATTTATAATGAATTTGTTAATTTATTATATATATAATTCAAGTGATTATTTTAAAATGAATTGTTTAATTTATTACAAATATAATTCAAAGTTTATTTTATTATACACATAATTCAATAGTTTAATTTATTATATGAATAATTCAATAGTTTAATTGATAATGAATTGTTTCATTTATTATAAAAATAATTCTAGTGATTATTTCAAAATAAATTGATTTATTTATTATAAAAATAATTCAAAGTTTAATTTATTACATAAATTATTCAATAGTTAAATTCATAATGAATTGTTTAATTTATTATATGAATAATTCAAGTGATTATTTTAAAATGAATTGTTTAATTTATTATAACAATAATTCAAGTGATTATTTTAAAATTAATTGTTTAATTTATTATATAAATAATTCAATAGTTTAATTTATTATATATGCATAATTCAACAGTTTAATTTATAATGAATTGTTTAATTTATTATATAAATAATTCAAGTGATTATTTTAAAATGAATTGTTTAATTTATGATAAATATAATTCAAAGTTTATTTTATTATATACATAATTCAATAGTTTAATTTATTCTATAAATAATTCAATTGTTTAATTGATAATGAATTGTTTAATTTATTATGTCAGTAATTCAAGTGATTACATTAAAATGAATTGCTTAATTTATTATGAATATAATTCAAAGTTTATTTTATTACATAAAAAATTCAATAGTTTAATTTATTATATAAATAATTCAATAGTTTAATTTATAATAAATTGTTAAATTTATTATTAAAATAATTCAAGGTTTAATTTATTATTTCAATAATTCGAGTGTTTATTTTAAAATGAATTTTTAAATTTATTATGAAAATAGTTCAAGGTTTAATTTATTGTTTCAATAATTCAATAGTTTAATTTAGAATGAATTGTTTAATTTATTATATAAATAATCCAAGTGATTATTTTTCAAATGAATTGTTTAATTTATTATAAAAATATTTCAAGTGATTATTTTTGAAATGAATTGTTTAATTTATTATAAAAATAATTCAATAGTTTAATTTATTATATAAATAATTCAAAAGTTCAATTTTTTATACAAATAATTCGATAGTTTAATTTATAATGAATTGTTTGATTTATTATGGAAATAATTCAAGTGATTATTTTTTAAATGAATTGTTTAATTTATTATAAAAATAATTCAAGGTTTAATTGATGATATAAATAATTCAATAGTTTAATTTATAATGAATTGTTTAATTTATTTTATAAATAATTCTGGTGATTATTTTAAAATGAATTGGTTAATTCAATATAATAATAATTCAAAGTTTAATTTATTGTACAAACAATGCAATAGTTTAATTTATTATAAAAATAATTCAAGTGGTTATTTTTTAAATGAATTGTTTAATTTATGATAAAAATAATTCAAAGTTTAATTTATCATATAAATAATTCAAAAGTTTAATTTATAATGAATTGTTTGATTTATTATATCAATAATTCAAGTGATTATTTTTTAAATGAATTGTTTAATTTATTATGAAAAATAATTCAAGGTATAATTGATTATATAAATAATTCAATAGTTTAATTTATAATGAATTGTTTAATTTGTTTTATAAATCATTCAAAAATTTAATTTATAACGAATTGTTTAATTTATTTTATAAATAATTCTGGTGATTATTTTAAAACGAATTGGTTAATTCAATAGTTCAATTTGTTATATAAATAATTCGATATTTTAATTTATAATGAATTGTTTGATTTATTATGCAAATAATTCAAGTGATTATTTGTGAAATGAATTGTTTAATTTATTATAAAAATAATTCAAGTGATTATTTTTTAAATGAATTGGTTAATTTATTATAAAAATAATTCAAGGTTTAATTTGTTATATAAATAATTCAATAGTTTAATTTATTATATAAATAATTCAAGAGTTTAATTTATTAGATAAATAATTCAATAGTTTAATTTATTATATAAATAATTCAAAAGTTTAATTTATAATGAATTGTTTAATTTATTATATGAATAATTCAACAATTTAATTTATAATGAATTGTTTAATTTATTTTATAAATAATTCTGGTGATTATTTTTAAATGAATTGGTTAATTCAATAGTTCATTTTTTATATAAATAATTCGATAGTTTAATTTATAATGAATTGTTTGATTTATTATGCAAATAATTCAAGTGATTATTTGTGAAATGAATTGTTTAATTTATTATAAAAATAATTCGAGGTTTAATTGATTATATAAATAATTCAATAGTTTATTTTATAATGAATTGTTTAATTTATTTCATAAATAATTCTGGTGATTATTTTAAAATGAATTGGTTAATTTAATATAAAAATAATTCAAAGTTTAATTTATTGTACAAACAATGCAATAGTTTAATTTATTATAAAAATAATTCAAGTGGTTATTTTTTAAATGAATTGTTTAATTTATGATAAAAATAATTCAAAGTTTAATTTATTATATAAATAATTCAAAAGTTTAATTTATAATGAATTGTTTGATTTATTATATCAATAATTCAAGTGATTATTTTTTAAATGAATTGTTTAATTTATTATTAAAAATAATTCAAGGTATAATTGATTATATAAATAATTCAATAGTTTAATTTATAATGAATTGTTTAATTTATTATATAAATCATTCAAAAATTTAATTTATAACGAATTGTTTAATTTATTTTATAAATAATTCTGGTGATTATTTTGAAATGAAGTGGTTTATTCAATAGTTCAATTTTTTATATAAATAATTCGATAGTTTAATTTATAATGAATTGTTTGATTTATTATGCAAATAATTCAAGTGGTTATTTTTGAAATGAATTGTTTAATTTATTATATAAATCATTCAAAAATTTAATTCATAATGAATTGTTTAATTTCTTATATGAATAATTCAATAGTTTAATTTATAATCAATTGTTTCATTTATTATATGAATAATTCAAGTGATTATTTTAAAATGAATTGTTTAATTTATTATAAAAATAGTTCAAGGTTTAATTAATTGTACAAATAATTCAATAGTTTAATTTGGAATGAATTGTTTAATTTATTATATAAATAATTCAAGTGATTATTTTTCAAATGAATTGTTTAATTTATTATAAAAATAATTCAAGTGATTATTTTTTAAATGAATTGGTTAATTTATTATAAAAATAATTCAAGGTTTAATTTGTTATATAAATCATTCAATAGTTTAATTTATTATATAAATAATTCAAGAGTTTAATTTATTAGATAAATAATTCAATAGTTTAATTTATTATATAAATAATTCAAAAGTTTAATTTATAATGAATTGTTTAATTTATTATATGAATAATTCAACAATTTAATTTATAATGAATTGTTTAATTTATTTTATAAATAATTCTGGTGATTATTTTTAAATGAATTGGTTAATTCAATAGTTCATTTTTTTTATAAATAATTCGATAGTTTAATTTATAATGAATTGTTTGATTTATTATGCAAATAATTCAAGTGATTATTTGTGAAATGAATTGTTTAATTTATTATAAAAATAATTCGAGGTTTAATTAATTATATAAATAATTCAATAGTTTAATTTATAATGAATTGTTTAATTTATTATATGAATAATTCAAGTGATTATTTTAAAATGAATTGTTTAATTTATTATAAAAATAGTTCAAGGTTTAATTAATTGTACAAATAATTCAATAGTTTAATTTGGAATGAATTGTTTAATTTATTATATAAATAATTCAAGTGATTATTTTTCAAATGAATTGTTTAATTTATTATAAAAATAATTCAAGTGATTATTTTTTAAATGAATTGGTTAATTTATTATTAAAATAATTCAAGGTTTAATTTGTTATATAAATAATTCAATAGTTTAATTGATTATATAAATAATTCAAGAGTTTAATTTATTAGATAAATAATTCAATAGTTTAATTTATTAGATAAATAATTCAATAGTTCAATTTTTTATATAAATAATTCGATAGTTTAATTTATAATGAATTGCTTGATTTATTATGCAAATAATTCAAGTGATTATTTTTGAAATGAATTGTTTAATTTATTATAAAAATAATTCAAGGTTTAATTTCTTATATGAATAATTCAATAGTTTAATTTATAGTCAATTGTTTCATTTATTATATGAATAATTCAAGTGATTATTTTTAAATGAATTGTTTAATTTATTATAAAAATAGTTCAAGGTTTAATTAATTGTACAAATAATTCAATAGTTTAATTTGGAATGAATTGTTTAATTTATTATATAAATAATTCAAGTGATTATTTTTCAAATGAATTGGTTAATTTATTATAAAAATAATTCAAGGTTTAATTTGTTATATAAATAATTCAATGGTTTAATTTATTATATAAATAATTCAAGAGTTTAATTTATTAGATAAATAATTCAATGGTTTAATTTATTATATAAATAATTCAAAAGTTTAATTTATAATGAATTGTTTAATTTATTATATGAATAATTCAAAAGTTTAATTTGTAATGAATTGTTTGATTTATTATATTAATAATTCAAGTGATTATTTTAAAATGAATTGTTTAATTTAATATAAAAATAATTCAAAGTTTAATTTATTATACAAACAATGCAAAAGTTTAATTTATTATATAAATAATTCAACAGTTTAATGTATAATGAATTGTTTAATTTGTTATATAAATAATTCTGGTGATTGTTTTAAAATGAATTGTTTAATTTATTGTAAAAATAATTCAAGGGTTAATTTATTATATAAATAATTCAAAAGTTTAATTTGTAATTAATTGTTTGATTTATTATATTAATAATTCAAGTGATTATTTTAAAATGAATTGTTTAATTTAATATAAAAATAATTCAAAGTTTAATTTATTATACAAACAATGCAACAGTTTAATTTATTATATCAATAATTCAACAGTTTAATTTATAATGAATTGTTTAATTTATTTTTTTAATAATTCAAGTGATTATTTTTCAAATGAATTGTTGAATTTATTATAAAAATAATTGAAGGTTTAATTTATTATATAAATAATTCAATAGTTTAATTTATAATGAATTGTTTAATTTATTTTATAAATAATTCTGGTGATTATTTTAAAATGAATTGGTTAATTTATTATACAAACAATGCAAAAGTTTAATTTATTATATAAATAATTCAACAGTTTAATGTATAATGAATTGTTTAATTTGTTATATAAATAATTCTGGTGATTGTTTTAAAATGAATTGTTTAATTTATTGTAAAAATAATTCAAGGGTTAATTTATTATATAAATAATTCAAAAGTTTAATTTGTAATTAATTGTTTGATTTATTATATTAATAATTCAAGTGATTATTTTAAAATGAATTGTTTAATTTAATATAAAAATAATTCAAAGTTTAATTTATTATACAAACAATGCAACAGTTTAATTTATTATATCAATAATTCAACAGTTTAATTTATAATGAATTGTTTAATTTATTTTTTTAATAATTCAAGTGATTATTTTTCAAATGAATTGTTGAATTTATTATAAAAATAATTGAAGGTTTAATTTATTATATAAATAATTCAATAGTTTAATTTATAATGAATTGTTTAATTTATTTTATAAATAATTCTGGTGATTATTTTAAAATGAATTGGTTAATTTAATATAAAAATAATTCAAAGTTTAATTTATTGTACAAACAATGCAATAGTTTAATTTATTATAAATATAATTCAAGTGGGTATTTTTTAAATGAATTGTTTAATTTATGATAAAAATAATTCAAAGTTTAATTTATTATATAAATAATTCAATAGTTTAATTTATAATGAATTGTTTAATTTGTTATATAAATCATTCAAAAATTTAATTTATAACGAATTGTTTAATTTATTTTATAAATAATTCTGGTGATTATTTTGAAATGAAGTGGTTTATTCAATAGTTCAATTTTTTATATAAATAATTCGATAGTTTAATTTATAATGAATTGTTTGATTTATTATGCAAATAATTCAAGTGGTTATTTTTGAAATGAATTGTTTAATTTATTATATAAATCATTCAAAAATTTAATTTATAATCAATTGTTTCATTTATTATATGAATAATTCAAGTGATAATTTTAAAATGAATTGTTTAATTTATTATAAAAATAATTCAAGTGATTATTTTTCAAATGAATTGTTTAATTTATTATAAAAAATAATTCAAGGTATAATTGATTACATAAATAATTCAATAGTTTAATTTATAATGAATTGTTTAATTTCTTATATGAATAATTCAAGTGGTTATTTTTTAAATGAATTGGTTAATTTATGGTAAAAATCATTCAAAGTTTAATTTATTATATAAATAATACAAAAGTTTAATTTATAATGAATTGTTTGATTTATTATATCAATAATTCAAGTGATTATTTTTTAAATGAATTGTTTAATTTATTATAAAAAATAATTCAAGGTATAATTGATTATATAAATAATTCAATAGTTTAATTTATAATGAATTGTTTAATTTATTATATAAATCATTCAAAAATTTAATTTATAACGAATTGTTTAATTTATTTTATAAATAATTCTGGTGATTATTTTAAAATGAAGTGGTTTATTCAATAGTTCAATTTTTTATATAAATAATTCGATAGTTTAATTTATAATGAATTGTTTGATTTATTATGCAAATAATTCAAGTTGTTATTTTTGAAATGAATTGTTTAATTTATTATAAAAATAATTCAAGGTTTAATTGATTATATAAATAATTCAATAGTTTAATTTATAATGAATTGTTTAATTTATTATATAAATCATTCAAAAATTTAATTTATACTGAATTGTTTAATTTCTTATATGAATAATTCAATAGTTTAATTTATAATGAATTTTTTCATTTATTATATGAATAATTCAAGTGATTATTTTAAAATGAATTGTTTAATTTATTATAAAAATAATTCAATTGATTATTTTTTAAATGAATTGTTTAATTTATTATAAAAAATAATTCAAGGTATAATTGATTATATAAATAATTCAATAGTTTAATTTATAATGAATTGTTTAATTTATTATATAAATCATTCAAAAATTTAATTTAGAATGAATTGTTTAATTTATTATATGAAAAATTCAATAGTTTAATTTATAAAGAATTGTTTAATTTATTTTATAAATAATTCTGGTGATTATTTTAAAATGAATTGGTTAATTCAATAGTTCATTTTTTTATATAAATAATTCGATAGTTTAATTTATAATGAATTGTTTGATTTATTATGCAAATAATTCAAGTGATTATTTTTGAAATGAATTGTTTAATTTATTATAAAAATAATTCAAGGTTTAATTGATTATATAAATAATTCAATAGTTTAATTTATAATGAATTGTTTAATTTATTATATAAATCATTCAAAAATTTAATTCATAATGAATTGTTTAATTTCTTATATGAATAATTCAATAGTTTAATTTATAATCAATTGTTTCATTTATTATATGAATAATTTAAGTGATTATTTTAAAATGAATTGTTTAATTTATTATAAAAATAGTTCAAGGTTTAATTAATTGTACAAATAATTCAATAGTTTAATTTGGAATGAATTGTTTAATTTATTATATAAATAATTCAAGTGATTATTTTTCAAATGAATTGTTTAATTTATTATATAAATAATTCAAGTGATTATTTTCAAATGAATTGTTTAATTTATCATATAAATGATAAAATAGTTTAATCAATAATGAATTGTTTAATTTATTATAAAAATAATTCGAGTGATTATTTAAAAATAAATTGTTTAATTTATTATAAAAATAATTCAATAGTTAAATTTATAATGAATTGTTTAATTTATTATATGAATAATTCAAGTGATTATTTTAAAATGAATTGTTTAATTTAGTATAAAAATAATTCTTGGTTTATTTTATTATATAAATACTTCTATTGTTTAATTTATTGTCTAAATAATTCAATAGTTTAATTTATAATGAATAGTTTAAATTATTATAAATATAATTCACCATTTATTTTATCATATACATAATTCAATAGTTTAATTTATTCTACAAATAATTCAATAGTTTAATTGATAATGAATTGTTTGATTTATTAAAAAAAATAATTCAAAGTTTAATTTATTATATAAACAATGCAATAGTTTAATTTATCACATGGACAATTCAACAGTTTAATTTATAATGAATTGTTTAATTTATTATATCAATAATTCAAGTGCTTATTTTAAAATGAATAGTTTCATTTATTATAAATATAATTCAAAGTTTATTTTATCATATACATAATTCAATTGTTTAATTTATTCTATAAATAATTCAATAGTTTAATTTATTATATATACATAGTTCAACAGTTTAATTTATAATGAATTGGTTAATTCAATAGTTCATTTTTTTATATAAATAATTCGATAGTTTAATTTATAATGAATTGTTTGATTTATTATGCAAATAATTCAAGTGATTATTTTTGAAATGAATTGTTTAATTTATTATAAAAATAATTCAAGGTTTAATTGATTATATAAATAATTCAATAGTTTAATTTATAATGAATTGTTTAATTTATTATATAAATCATTCAAAAATTTAATTCATAATGAATTGTTTAATTTCTTATATGAATAATTCAATAGTTTAATTTATAATCAATTGTTTCATTTATTATATGAATAATTTAAGTGATTATTTTAAAATGAATTGTTTAATTTATTATAAAAATAGTTCAAGGTTTAATTAATTGTACAAATAATTCAATAGTTTAATTTGGAATGAATTGTTTAATTTATTATATAAATAATTCAAGTGATTATTTTTCAAATGAATTGTTTAATTTATTATATAAATAATTCAAGTGATTATTTTCAAATGAATTGTTTAATTTATCATATAAATGATAAAATAGTTTAATCAATAATGAATTGTTTAATTTATTATAAAAATAATTCGAGTGATTATTTAAAAATAAATTGTTTAATTTATTATAAAAATAATTCAATAGTTAAATTTATAATGAATTGTTTAATTTATTATATGAATAATTCAAGTGATTATTTTAAAATGAATTGTTTAATTTAGTATAAAAATAATTCTTGGTTTATTTTATTATATAAATACTTCTATTGTTTAATTTATTGTCTAAATAATTCAATAGTTTAATTTATAATGAATAGTTTAAATTATTATAAATATAATTCACCATTTATTTTATCATATACATAATTCAATAGTTTAATTTATTCTACAAATAATTCAATAGTTTAATTGATAATGAATTGTTTGATTTATTAAAAAAAATAATTCAAAGTTTAATTTATTATATAAACAATGCAATAGTTTAATTTATCACATGGACAATTCAACAGTTTAATTTATAATGAATTGTTTAATTTATTATATCAATAATTCAAGTGCTTATTTTAAAATGAATAGTTTCATTTATTATAAATATAATTCAAAGTTTATTTTATCATATACATAATTCAATTGTTTAATTTATTCTATAAATAATTCAATAGTTTAATTTATTATATATACATAGTTCAACAGTTTAATTTATAATGAATTGGTTAATTTATTATATAAATAATTCAAGTGATTATTTTTAAATGAATTGTTTAATTTATTATAAATATAATTCAAATTTTATTTTATGTTATACATCATTCAATAGTTTAATTTATTCTATAAATAATTCAATTGTTTAATTAATAATGAATTGATTAATTTATTATATCAGTAATTCAAGTGATTACATTAAAATGAATTGTTTAATTTATTATAAATATAATTCAAAGTTTATTTTATTATATAAAAAATTCAATAGTTTAATTTATCACATAAATTATTCAATAGTTTAATTTATAATGAATTGTTTAATTTATTATATTCATAATTCAAGTGATTATTTTAAAATAAATTGATTAATTTATTATAAAAATAATTCAAGGTTTATTTTATTATATAAACAATTCAATAGTTTAATTTATTATATAAATAATTCAACAGTTTAATTTATAATGAATTTGTTAATTTATTATATATATAATTCAAGTGATTATTTTAAAATGAATTGTTTAATTTATTACAAATATAATTCAAAGTTTATTTTATTATACACATAATTCAATAGTTTAATTTATTATATGAATAATTCAATAGTTTAATTGATAATGAATTGTTTCATTTATTATAAAAATAATTCTAGTGATTATTTCAAAATAAATTGATTTATTTATTATAAAAATAATTCAAAGTTTAATTTATTACATAAATTATTCAATAGTTAAATTCATAATGAATTGTTTAATTTATTATATGAATAATTCAAGTGATTATTTTAAAATGAATTGTTTAATTTATTATAACAATAATTCAAGTGATTATTTTAAAATTAATTGTTTAATTTATTATATAAATAATTCAATAGTTTAATTTATTATATATGCATAATTCAACAGTTTAATTTATAATGAATTGTTTAATTTATTATATAAATAATTCAAGTGATTATTTTAAAATGAATTGTTTAATTTATGATAAATATAATTCAAAGTTTATTTTATTATATACATAATTCAATAGTTTAATTTATTCTATAAATAATTCAATTGTTTAATTGATAATGAATTGTTTAATTTATTATGTCAGTAATTCAAGTGATTACATTAAAATGAATTGCTTAATTTATTATGAATATAATTCAAAGTTTATTTTATTACATAAAAAATTCAATAGTTTAATTTATTATATAAATAATTCAATAGTTTAATTTATAATAAATTGTTAAATTTATTATTAAAATAATTCAAGGTTTAATTTATTATTTCAATAATTCGAGTGTTTATTTTAAAATGAATTTTTAAATTTATTATGAAAATAGTTCAAGGTTTAATTTATTGTTTCAATAATTCAATAGTTTAATTTAGAATGAATTGTTTAATTTATTATATAAATAATCCAAGTGATTATTTTTCAAATGAATTGTTTAATTTATTATAAAAATATTTCAAGTGATTATTTTTGAAATGAATTGTTTAATTTATTATAAAAATAATTCAATAGGTTAATTTGTTATATAAATAATTCAATAGTTTAATTTATTATATAAATAATTCAAGAGTTTAATTTATTAGATAAATAATTCAATAGTTTAATTTATTATAT
This sequence comes from Heptranchias perlo, assembly GCF_035084215.1. Classification (NCBI taxonomy): domain Eukaryota; kingdom Metazoa; phylum Chordata; class Chondrichthyes; order Hexanchiformes; family Hexanchidae; genus Heptranchias; species Heptranchias perlo. The sequence goes on along the minus strand of NW_027140036.1, from coordinate 220,737 downwards.
AAATAATTCAAAAGTTCAATTTTTTATATAAATAATTCGATAGTTTAATTTATAATGAATTGTTTGATTTATTATGGAAATAATTCAAGTGATTATTTTTTAAATGAATTGTTTAATTTATTATAAAAATAATTCAAGGTTTAATTGATGATATAAATAATTCAATAGTTTAATTTATAATGAATTGTTTAATTTATTTTATAAATAATTCTGGTGATTATTTTAAAATGAATTGGTTAATTCAATATAATAATAATTCAAAGTTTAATTTATTGTACAAACAATGCAAAAGTTTAATTTATTATATAAATAATTCAACAGTTTAATGTATAATGAATTGTTTAATTTGTTATATAAATAATTCTGGTGATTGTTTTAAAATGAATTGTTTAATTTATTGTAAAAATAATTCAAGGGTTAATTTATTATATAAATAATTCAAAAGTTTAATTTGTAATTAATTGTTTGATTTATTATATTAATAATTCAAGTGATTATTTTAAAATGAATTGTTTAATTTAATATAAAAATAATTCAAAGTTTAATTTATTATACAAACAATGCAACAGTTTAATTTATTATATCAATAATTCAACAGTTTAATTTATAATGAATTGTTTAATTTATTTTTTTAATAATTCAAGTGATTATTTTTCAAATGAATTGTTGAATTTATTATAAAAATAATTGAAGGTTTAATTTATTATATAAATAATTCAATAGTTTAATTTATAATGAATTGTTTAATTTATTTTATAAATAATTCTGGTGATTATTTTAAAATGAATTGGTTAATTTAATATAAAAATAATTCAAAGTTTAATTTATTGTACAAACAATGCAATAGTTTAATTTATTATAAATATAATTCAAGTGGGTATTTTTTAAATGAATTGTTTAATTTATGATAAAAATAATTCAAAGTTTAATTTATTATATAAATAATTCAATAGTTTAATTTATAATTAATTGTTTAATTTGTTATATAAATCATTCAAAAATTTAATTTATAACGAATTGTTTAATTTATTTTATAAATAATTCTGGTGATTATTTTGAAATGAAGTGGTTTATTCAATAGTTCAATTTTTTATATAAATAATTCGATAGTTTAATTTATAATGAATTGTTTGATTTATTATGCAAATAATTCAAGTGGTTATTTTTGAAATGAATTGTTTAATTTATTATATAAATCATTCAAAAATTTAATTTATAATCAATTGTTTCATTTATTATATGAATAATTCAAGTGATAATTTTAAAATGAATTGTTTAATTTATTATAAAAATAATTCAAGTGATTATTTTTCAAATGAATTGTTTAATTTATTATAAAAAATAATTCAAGGTATAATTGATTATATAAATAATTCAATAGTTTAATTTATAATGAATTGTTTAATTTCTTATATGAATAATTCAAGTGGTTATTTTTTAAATGAATTGGTTAATTTATGGTAAAAATCATTCAAAGTTTAATTTATTATATAAATAATACAAAAGTTTAATTTATAATGAATTGTTTGATTTATTATATCAATAATTCAAGTGATTATTTTTTAAATGAATTGTTTAATTTATTATAAAAAATAATTCAAGGTATAATTGATTATATAAATAATTCAATAGTTTAATTTATAATGAATTGTTTAATTTATTATATAAATCATTCAAAAATTTAATTTATAACGAATTGTTTAATTTATTTTATAAATAATTCTGGTGATTATTTTAAAATGAAGTGGTTTATTCAATAGTTCAATTTTTTATATAAATAATTCGATAGTTTAATTTATAATGAATTGTTTGATTTATTATGCAAATAATTCAAGTTGTTATTTTTGAAATGAATTGTTTAATTTATTTTATAAATAATTCTGGTGATTATTTTAAAATGAAGTGGTTTATTCAATAGTTCAATTTTTTATATAAATAATTCGATAGTTTAATTTATAATGAATTGTTTGATTTATTATAAAAATAATTCAAGGTTTAATTGATTATATAAATAATTCAATAGTTTAATTTATAATGAATTGTTTAATTTATTATATAAATCATTCAAAAATTTAATTTATACTGAATTGTTTAATTTCTTATATGAATAATTCAATAGTTTAATTTATAATGAATTTTTTCATTTATTGTATGAATAATTCAAGTGATTATTTTAAAATGAATTGTTTAATTTATTATAAAAATAATTCAATTGATTATTTTTTAAATGAATTGTTTAATTTATTATAAAAAAATAATTCAAGGTATAATTGATTATATAAATAATTCAATAGTTTAATTTGGAATGAATTGTTTAATTTATTATATAAATAATTCAAGTGATTATTTTTCAAATGAATTGTTTAATTTATTATAAAAATAATTCAAGGTTTAATTGATTATATAAATAATTCAATAGTTTAATCAATAATGAATTGTTTAATTTATTATAAAAATAATTCGCGTGATTATTTAAAAATAAATTGTTTAATTTATTATAAAAATAATTCAATAGTTAAATTTATAATGAATTGTTTAATTTATTATATGAATAATTTAAGTGATTATTTTAAAATGAATTGTTTAATTTATTATAAAAATAGTTCAAGGTTTAATTAATTGTACAAATAATTCAATAGTTTAATTTGGAATGAATTGTTTAATTTATTATATAAATAATTCAAGTGATTATTTTTCAAATGAATTGTTTAATTTTTTATAAAAATAATTCAAGGTTTAATTGATTATATAAATAATTCAATCGTTTAATTTATAATGAATTGTTTAATTTATTATATAAATAATTCAAGTGATTATTTTCAAATGAATTGTTTAATTTATCATATAAATGATAAAATAGTTTAATCAATAATGAATTGTTTAATTTATTATAAAAATAATTCGAGTGATTATTTAAAAATAAATTGTTTAATTTATTATAAAAATAATTCAATAGTTAAATTTATAATGAATTGTTTAATTTATTATATGAATAATTCAAGTGATTATTTTAAAATGAATTGTTTAATTTAGTATAAAAATAATTCTTGGTTTATTTTATTATATAAATACTTCTATTGTTTAATTTATTGTCTAAATAATTCAATAGTTTAATTTATAATGAATAGTTTAAATTATTATAAATATAATTCACCATTTATTTTATCATATACATAATTCAATAGTTTAATTTATTCTACAAATAATTCAATAGTTTAATTGATAATGAATTGTTTGATTTATTAAAAAAAATAATTCAAAGTTTAATTTATTATATAAACAATGCAATAGTTTAATTTATCACATGGACAATTCAACAGTTTAATTTATAATGAATTGTTTAATTTATTATATCAATAATTCAAGTGCTTATTTTAAAATGAATAGTTTCATTTATTATAAATATAATTCAAAGTTTATTTTATCATATACATAATTCAATTGTTTAATTTATTCTATAAATAATTCAATAGTTTAATTTATTATATATACATAGTTCAACAGTTTAATTTATAATGAATTGGTTAATTTATTATATAAATAATTCAAGTGATTATTTTTAAATGAATTGTTTAATTTATTATAAATATAATTCAAATTTTATTTTATGTTATACATCATTCAATAGTTTAATTTATTCTATAAATAATTCAATTGTTTAATTAATAATGAATTGATTAATTTATTATATCAGTAATTCAAGTGATTACATTAAAATGAATTGTTTAATTTATTATAAATATAATTCAAAGTTTATTTTATTATATAAAAAATTCAATAGTTTAATTTGTTATATAAATAATTCAATAGTTTAATTTACAATGAATTGTTTAATTTATTATATAAATCATTCAAGTGATTATTTTGAAAATGAATTGATTAAATTATAAAAATAATTCAGAGTTTAATTTATCACATAAATTATTCAATAGTTTAATTTATAATGAATTGTTTAATTTATTATATTCATAATTCAAGTGATTATTTTAAAATAAATTGATTAATTTATTATAAAAATAATTCAAGGTTTATTTTATTATATAAACAATTCAATAGTTTAATTTATTATATAAATAATTCAACAGTTTAATTTATAATGAATTTGTTAATTTATTATATATATAATTCAAGTGATTATTTTAAAATGAATTGTTTAATTTATTACAAATATAATTCAAAGTTTATTTTATTATACACATAATTCAATAGTTTAATTTATTATATGAATAATTCAATAGTTTAATTGATAATGAATTGTTTCATTTATTATAAAAATAATTCTAGTGATTATTTCAAAATAAATTGATTTATTTATTATAAAAATAATTCAAAGTTTAATTTATTACATAAATTATTCAATAGTTAAATTCATAATGAATTGTTTAATTTATTATATGAATAATTCAAGTGATTATTTTAAAATGAATTGTTTAATTTATTATAACAATAATTCAAGTGATTATTTTAAAATTAATTGTTTAATTTATTATATAAATAATTCAATAGTTTAATTTATTATATATGCATAATTCAACAGTTTAATTTATAATGAATTGTTTAATTTATTATATAAATAATTCAAGTGATTATTTTAAAATGAATTGTTTAATTTATGATAAATATAATTCAAAGTTTATTTTATTATATACATAATTCAATAGTTTAATTTATTCTATAAATAATTCAATTGTTTAATTGATAATGAATTGTTTAATTTATTATGTCAGTAATTCAAGTGATTACATTAAAATGAATTGCTTAATTTATTATGAATATAATTCAAAGTTTATTTTATTACATAAAAAATTCAATAGTTTAATTTATTATATAAATAATTCAATAGTTTAATTTATAATAAATTGTTAAATTTATTATTAAAATAATTCAAGGTTTAATTTATTATTTCAATAATTCGAGTGTTTATTTTAAAATGAATTTTTAAATTTATTATGAAAATAGTTCAAGGTTTAATTTATTGTTTCAATAATTCAATAGTTTAATTTAGAATGAATTGTTTAATTTATTATATAAATAATCCAAGTGATTATTTTTCAAATGAATTGTTTAATTTATTATAAAAATATTTCAAGTGATTATTTTTGAAATGAATTGTTTAATTTATTATAAAAATAATTCAATAGGTTAATTTGTTATATAAATAATTCAATAGTTTAATTTATTATATAAATAATTCAAGAGTTTAATTTATTAGATAAATAATTCAATAGTTTAATTTATTATATAAATAATTCAAAAGTTCAATTTTTTATATAAATAATTCGATAGTTTAATTTATAATGAATTGTTTGATTTATTATGGAAATAATTCAAGTGATTATTTTTTAAATGAATTGTTTAATTTATTATAAAAATAATTCAAGGTTTAATTGATGATATAAATAATTCAATAGTTTAATTTATAATGAATTGTTTAATTTATTTTATAAATAATTCTGGTGATTATTTTAAAATGAATTGGTTAATTCAATATAATAATAATTCAAAGTTTAATTTATTGTACAAACAATGCAAAAGTTTAATTTATTATATAAATAATTCAACAGTTTAATGTATAATGAATTGTTTAATTTGTTATATAAATAATTCTGGTGATTGTTTTAAAATGAATTGTTTAATTTATTGTAAAAATAATTCAAGGGTTAATTTATTATATAAATAATTCAAAAGTTTAATTTGTAATTAATTGTTTGATTTATTATATTAATAATTCAAGTGATTATTTTAAAATGAATTGTTTAATTTAATATAAAAATAATTCAAAGTTTAATTTATTATACAAACAATGCAACAGTTTAATTTATTATATCAATAATTCAACAGTTTAATTTATAATGAATTGTTTAATTTATTTTTTTAATAATTCAAGTGATTATTTTTCAAATGAATTGTTGAATTTATTATAAAAATAATTGAAGGTTTAATTTATTATATAAATAATTCAATAGTTTAATTTATAATGAATTGTTTAATTTATTTTATAAATAATTCTGGTGATTATTTTAAAATGAATTGGTTAATTTAATATAAAAATAATTCAAAGTTTAATTTATTGTACAAACAATGCAATAGTTTAATTTATTATAAATATAATTCAAGTGGGTATTTTTTAAATGAATTGTTTAATTTATGATAAAAATAATTCAAAGTTTAATTTATTATATAAATAATTCAATAGTTTAATTTATAATTAATTGTTTAATTTGTTATATAAATCATTCAAAAATTTAATTTATAACGAATTGTTTAATTTATTTTATAAATAATTCTGGTGATTATTTTGAAATGAAGTGGTTTATTCAATAGTTCAATTTTTTATATAAATAATTCGATAGTTTAATTTATAATGAATTGTTTGATTTATTATGCAAATAATTCAAGTGGTTATTTTTGAAATGAATTGTTTAATTTATTATATAAATCATTCAAAAATTTAATTTATAATCAATTGTTTCATTTATTATATGAATAATTCAAGTGATAATTTTAAAATGAATTGTTTAATTTATTATAAAAATAATTCAAGTGATTATTTTTCAAATGAATTGTTTAATTTATTATAAAAAATAATTCAAGGTATAATTGATTATATAAATAATTCAATAGTTTAATTTATAATGAATTGTTTAATTTCTTATATGAATAATTCAAGTGGTTATTTTTTAAATGAATTGGTTAATTTATGGTAAAAATCATTCAAAGTTTAATTTATTATATAAATAATACAAAAGTTTAATTTATAATGAATTGTTTGATTTATTATATCAATAATTCAAGTGATTATTTTTTAAATGAATTGTTTAATTTATTATAAAAAATAATTCAAGGTATAATTGATTATATAAATAATTCAATAGTTTAATTTATAATGAATTGTTTAATTTATTATATAAATCATTCAAAAATTTAATTTATAACGAATTGTTTAATTTATTTTATAAATAATTCTGGTGATTATTTTAAAATGAAGTGGTTTATTCAATAGTTCAATTTTTTATATAAATAATTCGATAGTTTAATTTATAATGAATTGTTTGATTTATTATGCAAATAATTCAAGTTGTTATTTTTGAAATGAATTGTTTAATTTATTTTATAAATAATTCTGGTGATTATTTTAAAATGAAGTGGTTTATTCAATAGTTCAATTTTTTATATAAATAATTCGATAGTTTAATTTATAATGAATTGTTTGATTTATTATAAAAATAATTCAAGGTTTAATTGATTATATAAATAATTCAATAGTTTAATTTATAATGAATTGTTTAATTTATTATATAAATCATTCAAAAATTTAATTTATACTGAATTGTTTAATTTCTTATATGAATAATTCAATAGTTTAATTTATAATGAATTTTTTCATTTATTGTATGAATAATTCAAGTGATTATTTTAAAATGAATTGTTTAATTTATTATAAAAATAATTCAATTGATTATTTTTTAAATGAATTGTTTAATTTATTATAAAAAAATAATTCAAGGTATAATTGATTATATAAATAATTCAATAGTTTAATTTGGAATGAATTGTTTAATTTATTATATAAATAATTCAAGTGATTATTTTTCAAATGAATTGTTTAATTTATTATAAAAATAATTCAAGGTTTAATTGATTATATAAATAATTCAATAGTTTAATCAATAATGAATTGTTTAATTTATTATAAAAATAATTCGCGTGATTATTTAAAAATAAATTGTTTAATTTATTATAAAAATAATTCAATAGTTAAATTTATAATGAATTGTTTAATTTATTATATGAATAATTTAAGTGATTATTTTAAAATGAATTGTTTAATTTATTATAAAAATAGTTCAAGGTTTAATTAATTGTACAAATAATTCAATAGTTTAATTTGGAATGAATTGTTTAATTTATTATATAAATAATTCAAGTGATTATTTTTCAAATGAATTGTTTAATTTATTATAAAAATAATTCAAGGTTTAATTGATTATATAAATAATTCAATCGTTTAATTTATAATGAATTGTTTAATTTATTATATAAATAATTCAAGTGATTATTTTCAAATGAATTGTTTAATTTATCATATAAATGATAAAATAGTTTAATCAATAATGAATTGTTTAATTTATTATAAAAATAATTCGAGTGATTATTTAAAAATAAATTGTTTAATTTATTATAAAAATAATTCAATAGTTAAATTTATAATGAATTGTTTAATTTATTATATGAATAATTCAAGTGATTATTTTAAAATGAATTGTTTAATTTAGTATAAAAATAATTCTTGGTTTATTTTATTATATAAATACTTCTATTGTTTAATTTATTGTCTAAATAATTCAATAGTTTAATTTATAATGAATAGTTTAAATTATTATAAATATAATTCACCATTTATTTTATCATATACATAATTCAATAGTTTAATTTATTCTACAAATAATTCAATAGTTTAATTGATAATGAATTGTTTGATTTATTAAAAAAAATAATTCAAAGTTTAATTTATTATATAAACAATGCAATAGTTTAATTTATCACATGGACAATTCAACAGTTTAATTTATAATGAATTGTTTAATTTATTATATCAATAATTCAAGTGCTTATTTTAAAATGAATAGTTTCATTTATTATAAATATAATTCAAAGTTTATTTTATCATATACATAATTCAATTGTTTAATTTATTCTATAAATAATTCAATAGTTTAATTTATTATATATACATAGTTCAACAGTTTAATTTATAATGAATTGGTTAATTTATTATATAAATAATTCAAGTGATTATTTTTAAATGAATTGTTTAATTTATTATAAATATAATTCAAATTTTATTTTATGTTATACATCATTCAATAGTTTAATTTATTCTATAAATAATTCAATTGTTTAATTAATAATGAATTGATTAATTTATTATATCAGTAATTCAAGTGATTACATTAAAATGAATTGTTTAATTTATTATAAATATAATTCAAAGTTTATTTTATTATATAAAAAATTCAATAGTTTAATTTGTTATATAAATAATTCAATAGTTTAATTTACAATGAATTGTTTAATTTATTATATAAATCATTCAAGTGATTATTTTGAAAATGAATTGATTAAATTATAAAAATAATTCAGAGTTTAATTTATCACATAAATTATTCAATAGTTTAATTTATAATGAATTGTTTAATTTATTATATTCATAATTCAAGTGATTATTTTAAAATAAATTGATTAATTTATTATAAAAATAATTCAAGGTTTATTTTATTATATAAACAATTCAATAGTTTAATTTATTATATAAATAATTCAACAGTTTAATTTATAATGAATTTGTTAATTTATTATATATATAATTCAAGTGATTATTTTAAAATGAATTGTTTAATTTATTACAAATATAATTCAAAGTTTATTTTATTATACACATAATTCAATAGTTTAATTTATTATATGAATAATTCAATAGTTTAATTGATAATGAATTGTTTCATTTATTATAAAAATAATTCTAGTGATTATTTCAAAATAAATTGATTTATTTATTATAAAAATAATTCAAAGTTTAATTTATTACATAAATTATTCAATAGTTAAATTCATAATGAATTGTTTAATTTATTATATGAATAATTCAAGTGATTATTTTAAAATGAATTGTTTAATTTATTATAACAATAATTCAAGTGATTATTTTAAAATTAATTGTTTAATTTATTATATAAATAATTCAATAGTTTAATTTATTATATATGCATAATTCAACAGTTTAATTTATAATGAATTGTTTAATTTATTATATAAATAATTCAAGTGATTATTTTAAAATGAATTGTTTAATTTATGATAAATATAATTCAAAGTTTATTTTATTATATACATAATTCAATAGTTTAATTTATTCTATAAATAATTCAATTGTTTAATTGATAATGAATTGTTTAATTTATTATGTCAGTAATTCAAGTGATTACATTAAAATGAATTGCTTAATTTATTATGAATATAATTCAAAGTTTATTTTATTACATAAAAAATTCAATAGTTTAATTTATTATATAAATAATTCAATAGTTTAATTTATAATAAATTGTTAAATTTATTATTAAAATAATTCAAGGTTTAATTTATTATTTCAATAATTCGAGTGTTTATTTTAAAATGAATTTTTAAATTTATTATGAAAATAGTTCAAGGTTTAATTTATTGTTTCAATAATTCAATAGTTTAATTTAGAATGAATTGTTTAATTTATTATATAAATAATCCAAGTGATTATTTTTCAAATGAATTGTTTAATTTATTATAAAAATATTTCAAGTGATTATTTTTGAAATGAATTGTTTAATTTATTATAAAAATAATTCAATAGTTTAATTTATTATATAAATAATTCAAAAGTTCAATTTTTTATATAAATAATTCGATAGTTTAATTTATAATGAATTGTTTGATTTATTATGGAAATAATTCAAGTGATTATTTTTTAAATGAATTGTTTAATTTATTATAAAAATAATTCAAGGTTTAATTGATGATATAAATAATTCAATAGTTTAATTTATAATGAATTGTTTAATTTATTTTATAAATAATTCTGGTGATTATTTTAAAATGAATTGGTTAATTCAATATAATAATAATTCAAAGTTTAATTTATTGTACAAACAATGCAATAGTTTAATTTATTATAAAAATAATTCAAGTGGTTATTTTTTAAATGAATTGTTTAATTTATGATAAAAATAATTCAAAGTTTAATTTATCATATAAATAATTCAAAAGTTTAATTTATAATGAATTGTTTGATTTATTATATCAATAATTCAAGTGATTATTTTTTAAATGAATTGTTTAATTTATTATGAAAAATAATTCAAGGTATAATTGATTATATAAATAATTCAATAGTTTAATTTATAATGAATTGTTTAATTTGTTTTATAAATCATTCAAAAATTTAATTTATAACGAATTGTTTAATTTATTTTATAAATAATTCTGGTGATTATTTTAAAACGAATTGGTTAATTCAATAGTTCAATTTGTTATATAAATAATTCGATATTTTAATTTATAATGAATTGTTTGATTTATTATGCAAATAATTCAAGTGATTATTTGTGAAATGAATTGTTTAATTTATTATAAAAATAATTCAAGTGATTATTTTTTAAATGAATTGGTTAATTTATTATAAAAATAATTCAAGGTTTAATTTGTTATATAAATAATTCAATAGTTTAATTTATTATATAAATAATTCAAGAGTTTAATTTATTAGATAAATAATTCAATAGTTTAATTTATTATATAAATAATTCAAAAGTTTAATTTATAATGAATTGTTTAATTTATTATATGAATAATTCAACAATTTAATTTATAATGAATTGTTTAATTTATTTTATAAATAATTCTGGTGATTATTTTTAAATGAATTGGTTAATTCAATAGTTCATTTTTTATATAAATAATTCGATAGTTTAATTTATAATGAATTGTTTGATTTATTATGCAAATAATTCAAGTGATTATTTGTGAAATGAATTGTTTAATTTATTATAAAAATAATTCGAGGTTTAATTGATTATATAAATAATTCAATAGTTTATTTTATAATGAATTGTTTAATTTATTTCATAAATAATTCTGGTGATTATTTTAAAATGAATTGGTTAATTTAATATAAAAATAATTCAAAGTTTAATTTATTGTACAAACAATGCAATAGTTTAATTTATTATAAAAATAATTCAAGTGGTTATTTTTTAAATGAATTGTTTAATTTATGATAAAAATAATTCAAAGTTTAATTTATTATATAAATAATTCAAAAGTTTAATTTATAATGAATTGTTTGATTTATTATATCAATAATTCAAGTGATTATTTTTTAAATGAATTGTTTAATTTATTATTAAAAATAATTCAAGGTATAATTGATTATATAAATAATTCAATAGTTTAATTTATAATGAATTGTTTAATTTATTATATAAATCATTCAAAAATTTAATTTATAACGAATTGTTTAATTTATTTTATAAATAATTCTGGTGATTATTTTGAAATGAAGTGGTTTATTCAATAGTTCAATTTTTTATATAAATAATTCGATAGTTTAATTTATAATGAATTGTTTGATTTATTATGCAAATAATTCAAGTGGTTATTTTTGAAATGAATTGTTTAATTTATTATATAAATCATTCAAAAATTTAATTCATAATGAATTGTTTAATTTCTTATATGAATAATTCAATAGTTTAATTTATAATCAATTGTTTCATTTATTATATGAATAATTCAAGTGATTATTTTAAAATGAATTGTTTAATTTATTATAAAAATAATTCAAGTGATTATTTTTTAAATGAATTGGTTAATTTATTATAAAAATAATTCAAGGTTTAATTTGTTATATAAATCATTCAATAGTTTAATTTATTATATAAATAATTCAAGAGTTTAATTTATTAGATAAATAATTCAATAGTTTAATTTATTATATAAATAATTCAAAAGTTTAATTTATAATGAATTGTTTAATTTATTATATGAATAATTCAACAATTTAATTTATAATGAATTGTTTAATTTATTTTATAAATAATTCTGGTGATTATTTTTAAATGAATTGGTTAATTCAATAGTTCATTTTTTTTATAAATAATTCGATAGTTTAATTTATAATGAATTGTTTGATTTATTATGCAAATAATTCAAGTGATTATTTGTGAAATGAATTGTTTAATTTATTATAAAAATAATTCGAGGTTTAATTAATTATATAAATAATTCAATAGTTTAATTTATAATGAATTGTTTAATTTATTATATGAATAATTCAAGTGATTATTTTAAAATGAATTGTTTAATTTATTATAAAAATAGTTCAAGGTTTAATTAATTGTACAAATAATTCAATAGTTTAATTTGGAATGAATTGTTTAATTTATTATATAAATAATTCAAGTGATTATTTTTCAAATGAATTGTTTAATTTATTATAAAAATAATTCAAGTGATTATTTTTTAAATGAATTGGTTAATTTATTATTAAAATAATTCAAGGTTTAATTTGTTATATAAATAATTCAATAGTTTAATTGATTATATAAATAATTCAAGAGTTTAATTTATTAGATAAATAATTCAATAGTTTAATTTATTAGATAAATAATTCAATAGTTCAATTTTTTATATAAATAATTCGATAGTTTAATTTATAATGAATTGCTTGATTTATTATGCAAATAATTCAAGTGATTATTTTTGAAATGAATTGTTTAATTTATTATAAAAATAATTCAAGGTTTAATTTCTTATATGAATAATTCAATAGTTTAATTTATAGTCAATTGTTTCATTTATTATATGAATAATTCAAGTGATTATTTTTAAATGAATTGTTTAATTTATTATAAAAATAGTTCAAGGTTTAATTAATTGTACAAATAATTCAATAGTTTAATTTGGAATGAATTGTTTAATTTATTATATAAATAATTCAAGTGATTATTTTTCAAATGAATTGGTTAATTTATTATAAAAATAATTCAAGGTTTAATTTGTTATATAAATAATTCAATGGTTTAATTTATTATATAAATAATTCAAGAGTTTAATTTATTAGATAAATAATTCAATGGTTTAATTTATTATATAAATAATTCAAAAGTTTAATTTATAATGAATTGTTTAATTTATTATATGAATAATTCAAAAGTTTAATTTGTAATGAATTGTTTGATTTATTATATTAATAATTCAAGTGATTATTTTAAAATGAATTGTTTAATTTAATATAAAAATAATTCAAAGTTTAATTTATTATACAAACAATGCAAAAGTTTAATTTATTATATAAATAATTCAACAGTTTAATGTATAATGAATTGTTTAATTTGTTATATAAATAATTCTGGTGATTGTTTTAAAATGAATTGTTTAATTTATTGTAAAAATAATTCAAGGGTTAATTTATTATATAAATAATTCAAAAGTTTAATTTGTAATTAATTGTTTGATTTATTATATTAATAATTCAAGTGATTATTTTAAAATGAATTGTTTAATTTAATATAAAAATAATTCAAAGTTTAATTTATTATACAAACAATGCAACAGTTTAATTTATTATATCAATAATTCAACAGTTTAATTTATAATGAATTGTTTAATTTATTTTTTTAATAATTCAAGTGATTATTTTTCAAATGAATTGTTGAATTTATTATAAAAATAATTGAAGGTTTAATTTATTATATAAATAATTCAATAGTTTAATTTATAATGAATTGTTTAATTTATTTTATAAATAATTCTGGTGATTATTTTAAAATGAATTGGTTAATTTAATATAAAAATAATTCAAAGTTTAATTTATTGTACAAACAATGCAATAGTTTAATTTATTATAAATATAATTCAAGTGGGTATTTTTTAAATGAATTGTTTAATTTATGATAAAAATAATTCAAAGTTTAATTTATTATATAAATAATTCAATAGTTTAATTTATAATGAATTGTTTAATTTGTTATATAAATCATTCAAAAATTTAATTTATAACGAATTGTTTAATTTATTTTATAAATAATTCTGGTGATTATTTTGAAATGAAGTGGTTTATTCAATAGTTCAATTTTTTATATAAATAATTCGATAGTTTAATTTATAATGAATTGTTTGATTTATTATGCAAATAATTCAAGTGGTTATTTTTGAAATGAATTGTTTAATTTATTATATAAATCATTCAAAAATTTAATTTATAATCAATTGTTTCATTTATTATATGAATAATTCAAGTGATAATTTTAAAATGAATTGTTTAATTTATTATAAAAATAATTCAAGTGATTATTTTTCAAATGAATTGTTTAATTTATTATAAAAAATAATTCAAGGTATAATTGATTACATAAATAATTCAATAGTTTAATTTATAATGAATTGTTTAATTTCTTATATGAATAATTCAAGTGGTTATTTTTTAAATGAATTGGTTAATTTATGGTAAAAATCATTCAAAGTTTAATTTATTATATAAATAATACAAAAGTTTAATTTATAATGAATTGTTTGATTTATTATATCAATAATTCAAGTGATTATTTTTTAAATGAATTGTTTAATTTATTATAAAAAATAATTCAAGGTATAATTGATTATATAAATAATTCAATAGTTTAATTTATAATGAATTGTTTAATTTATTATATAAATCATTCAAAAATTTAATTTATAACGAATTGTTTAATTTATTTTATAAATAATTCTGGTGATTATTTTAAAATGAAGTGGTTTATTCAATAGTTCAATTTTTTATATAAATAATTCGATAGTTTAATTTATAATGAATTGTTTGATTTATTATGCAAATAATTCAAGTTGTTATTTTTGAAATGAATTGTTTAATTTATTATAAAAATAATTCAAGGTTTAATTGATTATATAAATAATTCAATAGTTTAATTTATAATGAATTGTTTAATTTATTATATAAATCATTCAAAAATTTAATTTATACTGAATTGTTTAATTTCTTATATGAATAATTCAATAGTTTAATTTATAATGAATTTTTTCATTTATTATATGAATAATTCAAGTGATTATTTTAAAATGAATTGTTTAATTTATTATAAAAATAATTCAATTGATTATTTTTTAAATGAATTGTTTAATTTATTATAAAAAATAATTCAAGGTATAATTGATTATATAAATAATTCAATAGTTTAATTTATAATGAATTGTTTAATTTATTATATAAATCATTCAAAAATTTAATTTAGAATGAATTGTTTAATTTATTATATGAAAAATTCAATAGTTTAATTTATAAAGAATTGTTTAATTTATTTTATAAATAATTCTGGTGATTATTTTAAAATGAATTGGTTAATTCAATAGTTCATTTTTTTATATAAATAATTCGATAGTTTAATTTATAATGAATTGTTTGATTTATTATGCAAATAATTCAAGTGATTATTTTTGAAATGAATTGTTTAATTTATTATAAAAATAATTCAAGGTTTAATTGATTATATAAATAATTCAATAGTTTAATTTATAATGAATTGTTTAATTTATTATATAAATCATTCAAAAATTTAATTCATAATGAATTGTTTAATTTCTTATATGAATAATTCAATAGTTTAATTTATAATCAATTGTTTCATTTATTATATGAATAATTTAAGTGATTATTTTAAAATGAATTGTTTAATTTATTATAAAAATAGTTCAAGGTTTAATTAATTGTACAAATAATTCAATAGTTTAATTTGGAATGAATTGTTTAATTTATTATATAAATAATTCAAGTGATTATTTTTCAAATGAATTGTTTAATTTATTATATAAATAATTCAAGTGATTATTTTCAAATGAATTGTTTAATTTATCATATAAATGATAAAATAGTTTAATCAATAATGAATTGTTTAATTTATTATAAAAATAATTCGAGTGATTATTTAAAAATAAATTGTTTAATTTATTATAAAAATAATTCAATAGTTAAATTTATAATGAATTGTTTAATTTATTATATGAATAATTCAAGTGATTATTTTAAAATGAATTGTTTAATTTAGTATAAAAATAATTCTTGGTTTATTTTATTATATAAATACTTCTATTGTTTAATTTATTGTCTAAATAATTCAATAGTTTAATTTATAATGAATAGTTTAAATTATTATAAATATAATTCACCATTTATTTTATCATATACATAATTCAATAGTTTAATTTATTCTACAAATAATTCAATAGTTTAATTGATAATGAATTGTTTGATTTATTAAAAAAAATAATTCAAAGTTTAATTTATTATATAAACAATGCAATAGTTTAATTTATCACATGGACAATTCAACAGTTTAATTTATAATGAATTGTTTAATTTATTATATCAATAATTCAAGTGCTTATTTTAAAATGAATAGTTTCATTTATTATAAATATAATTCAAAGTTTATTTTATCATATACATAATTCAATTGTTTAATTTATTCTATAAATAATTCAATAGTTTAATTTATTATATATACATAGTTCAACAGTTTAATTTATAATGAATTGGTTAATTTATTATATAAATAATTCAAGTGATTATTTTTAAATGAATTGTTTAATTTATTATAAATATAATTCAAATTTTATTTTATGTTATACATCATTCAATAGTTTAATTTATTCTATAAATAATTCAATTGTTTAATTAATAATGAATTGATTAATTTATTATATCAGTAATTCAAGTGATTACATTAAAATGAATTGTTTAATTTATTATAAATATAATTCAAAGTTTATTTTATTATATAAAAAATTCAATAGTTTAATTTGTTATATAAATAATTCAATAGTTTAATTTACAATGAATTGTTTAATTTATTATATAAATCATTCAAGTGATTATTTTGAAAATGAATTGATTAAATTATAAAAATAATTCAGAGTTTAATTTATCACATAAATTATTCAATAGTTTAATTTATAATGAATTGTTTAATTTATTATATTCATAATTCAAGTGATTATTTTAAAATAAATTGATTAATTTATTATAAAAATAATTCAAGGTTTATTTTATTATATAAACAATTCAATAGTTTAATTTATTATATAAATAATTCAACAGTTTAATTTATAATGAATTTGTTAATTTATTATATATATAATTCAAGTGATTATTTTAAAATGAATTGTTTAATTTATTACAAATATAATTCAAAGTTTATTTTATTATACACATAATTCAATAGTTTAATTTATTATATGAATAATTCAATAGTTTAATTGATAATGAATTGTTTCATTTATTATAAAAATAATTCTAGTGATTATTTCAAAATAAATTGATTTATTTATTATAAAAATAATTCAAAGTTTAATTTATTACATAAATTATTCAATAGTTAAATTCATAATGAATTGTTTAATTTATTATATGAATAATTCAAGTGATTATTTTAAAATGAATTGTTTAATTTATTATAACAATAATTCAAGTGATTATTTTAAAATTAATTGTTTAATTTATTATATAAATAATTCAATAGTTTAATTTATTATATATGCATAATTCAACAGTTTAATTTATAATGAATTGTTTAATTTATTATATAAATAATTCAAGTGATTATTTTAAAATGAATTGTTTAATTTATGATAAATATAATTCAAAGTTTATTTTATTATATACATAATTCAATAGTTTAATTTATTCTATAAATAATTCAATTGTTTAATTGATAATGAATTGTTTAATTTATTATGTCAGTAATTCAAGTGATTACATTAAAATGAATTGCTTAATTTATTATGAATATAATTCAAAGTTTATTTTATTACATAAAAAATTCAATAGTTTAATTTATTATATAAATAATTCAATAGTTTAATTTATAATAAATTGTTAAATTTATTATTAAAATAATTCAAGGTTTAATTTATTATTTCAATAATTCGAGTGTTTATTTTAAAATGAATTTTTAAATTTATTATGAAAATAGTTCAAGGTTTAATTTATTGTTTCAATAATTCAATAGTTTAATTTAGAATGAATTGTTTAATTTATTATATAAATAATCCAAGTGATTATTTTTCAAATGAATTGTTTAATTTATTATAAAAATATTTCAAGTGATTATTTTTGAAATGAATTGTTTAATTTATTATAAAAATAATTCAATAGGTTAATTTGTTATATAAATAATTCAATAGTTTAATTTATTATATAAATAATTCAAGAGTTTAATTTATTAGATAAATAATTCAATAGTTTAATTTATTATATAAATAATTCAAAAGTTCAATTTTTTATATAAATAATTCGATAGTTTAATTTATAATGAATTGTTTGATTTATTATGGAAATAATTCAAGTGATTATTTTTTAAATGAATTGTTTAATTTATTATAAAAATAATTCAAGGTTTAATTGATGATATAAATAATTCAATAGTTTAATTTATAATGAATTGTTTAATTTATTTTATAAATAATTCTGGTGATTATTTTAAAATGAATTGGTTAATTCAATATAATAATAATTCAAAGTTTAATTTATTGTACAAACAATGCAAAAGTTTAATTTATTATATAAATAATTCAACAGTTTAATGTATAATGAATTGTTTAATTTGTTATATAAATAATTCTGGTGATTGTTTTAAAATGAATTGTTTAATTTATTGTAAAAATAATTCAAGGGTTAATTTATTATATAAATAATTCAAAAGTTTAATTTGTAATTAATTGTTTGATTTATTATATTAATAATTCAAGTGATTATTTTAAAATGAATTGTTTAATTTAATATAAAAATAATTCAAAGTTTAATTTATTATACAAACAATGCAACAGTTTAATTTATTATATCAATAATTCAACAGTTTAATTTATAATGAATTGTTTAATTTATTTTTTTAATAATTCAAGTGATTATTTTTCAAATGAATTGTTGAATTTATTATAAAAATAATTGAAGGTTTAATTTATTATATAAATAATTCAATAGTTTAATTTATAATGAATTGTTTAATTTATTTTATAAATAATTCTGGTGATTATTTTAAAATGAATTGGTTAATTTAATATAAAAATAATTCAAAGTTTAATTTATTGTACAAACAATGCAATAGTTTAATTTATTATAAATATAATTCAAGTGGGTATTTTTTAAATGAATTGTTTAATTTATGATAAAAATAATTCAAAGTTTAATTTATTATATAAATAATTCAATAGTTTAATTTATAATGAATTGTTTAATTTGTTATATAAATCATTCAAAAATTTAATTTATAACGAATTGTTTAATTTATTTTATAAATAATTCTGGTGATTATTTTGAAATGAAGTGGTTTATTCAATAGTTCAATTTTTTATATAAATAATTCGATAGTTTAATTTATAATGAATTGTTTGATTTATTATGCAAATAATTCAAGTGGTTATTTTTGAAATGAATTGTTTAATTTATTATATAAATCATTCAAAAATTTAATTTATAATCAATTGTTTCATTTATTATATGAATAATTCAAGTGATAATTTTAAAATGAATTGTTTAATTTATTATAAAAATAATTCAAGTGATTATTTTTCAAATGAATTGTTTAATTTATTATAAAAAATAATTCAAGGTATAATTGATTACATAAATAATTCAATAGTTTAATTTATAATGAATTGTTTAATTTCTTATATGAATAATTCAAGTGGTTATTTTTTAAATGAATTGGTTAATTTATGGTAAAAATCATTCAAAGTTTAATTTATTATATAAATAATACAAAAGTTTAATTTATAATGAATTGTTTGATTTATTATATCAATAATTCAAGTGATTATTTTTTAAATGAATTGTTTAATTTATTATAAAAAATAATTCAAGGTATAATTGATTATATAAATAATTCAATAGTTTAATTTATAATGAATTGTTTAATTTATTATATAAATCATTCAAAAATTTAATTTATACTGAATTGTTTAATTTCTTATATGAATAATTCAATAGTTTAATTTATAATGAATTTTTTCATTTATTATATGAATAATTCAAGTGATTATTTTAAAATGAATTGTTTAATTTATTATAAAAATAATTCAATTGATTATTTTTTAAATGAATTGTTTAATTTATTATAAAAAATAATTCAAGGTATAATTGATTATATAAATAATTCAATAGTTTAATTTATAATGAATTGTTTAATTTATTATATAAATCATTCAAAAATTTAATTTAGAATGAATTGTTTAATTTATTATATGAATAATTCAATAGTTTAATTTATAAAGAATTGTTTAATTTATTTTATAAATAATTCTGGTGATTATTTTAAAATGAATTGGTTAATTCAATAGTTCATTTTTTTATATAAATAATTCGATAGTTTAATTTATAATGAATTGTTTGATTTATTATGCAAATAATTCAAGTGATTATTTTTGAAATGAATTGTTTAATTTATTATAAAAATAATTCAAGGTTTAATTGATTATATAAATAATTCAATAGTTTAATTTATAATGAATTGTTTAATTTATTATATAAATCATTCAAAAATTTAATTCATAATGAATTGTTTAATTTCTTATATGAATAATTCAATAGTTTAATTTATAATCAATTGTTTCATTTATTATATGAATAATTTAAGTGATTATTTTAAAATGAATTGTTTAATTTATTATAAAAATAGTTCAAGGTTTAATTAATTGTACAAATAATTCAATAGTTTAATTTGGAATGAATTGTTTAATTTATTATATAAATAATTCAAGTGATTATTTTTCAAATGAATTGTTTAATTTATTATAAAAATAATTCAAGGTTTAATTGATTATATAAATAATTCAATCGTTTAATTTATAATGAATTGTTTAATTTATTATATAAATAATTCAAGTGATTATTTTCAAATGAATTGTTTAATTTATCATATAAATGATAAAATAGTTTAATCAATAATGAATTGTTTAATTTATTATAAAAATAATTCGAGTGATTATTTAAAAATAAATTGTTTAATTTATTATAAAAATAATTCAATAGTTAAATTTATAATGAATTGTTTAATTTATTATATGAATAATTCAAGTGATTATTTTAAAATGAATTGTTTAATTTATTATAAAAATAATTCAAGGTTTAATTGATTATATAAATAATTCAATAGTTTAATTTATAATGAATTGTTTAATTTATTATATAAATAATTCAAAAGTTTAATTTATAATGAATTGTTTAATTTCTTATATGAATAATTCAATAGTTTAATTTATAATGAATTTTTTCATTTATTATATGAATAATTCAAGTGATTATTTTAAAATGAATTGTTTAATTTATTATAAAAATAATTCAATTGATTATTTTTTAAATGAATTGTTTAATTTATTATAAAAAATAATTCAAGGTATAATTGATTATATAAATAATTCAATAGTTTAATTTATAATGAATTGTTTAATTTATTATATAAATCATTCAAAAATTTAATTTAGAATGAATTGTTTAATTTATTATATGAATAATTCAATAGTTTAATTTATAAAGAATTGTTTAATTTATTTTATAAATAATTCTGGTGATTATTTTAAAATGAATTGGTTAATTCAATAGTTCATTTTTTTATATAAATATTTCGATAGTTTAATTTATAATGAATTGTTTGATTTATTATGCAAATAATTCAAGTGATTATTTTTGAAATGAATTGTTTAATTTATTATAAAAATAATTCAAGGTTTAATTGATTATATAAATAATTCAATAGTTTAATTTATAATGAATTGTTTAATTTATTATATAAATAATTCAAAAGTTTAATTTATAATGAATTGTTTAATTTCTTATATGAATAATTCAATAGTTTAATTTATAATGAATTTTTTCATTTATTATATGAATAATTCAAGTGATTATTTTAAAATGAATTGTTTAATTTATTATAAAAATAATTCAATTGATTATTTTTTAAATGAATTGTTTAATTTATTATAAAAAATAATTCAAGGTATAATTGATTATATAAATAATTCAATAGTTTAATTTATAATGAATTGTTTAATTTATTATATAAATCATTCAAAAATTTAATTTAGAATGAATTGTTTAATTTATTATATGAATAATTCAATAGTTTAATTTATAAAGAATTGTTTAATTTATTTTATAAATAATTCTGGTGATTATTTTAAAATGAATTGGTTAATTCAATAGTTCATTTTTTTATATAAATATTTCGATAGTTTAATTTATAATGAATTGTTTGATTTATTATGCAAATAATTCAAGTGATTATTTTTGAAATGAATTGTTTAATTTATTATAAAAATAATTCAAGGTTTAATTGATTATATAAATAATTCAATAGTTTAATTTATAATGAATTGTTTAATTTATTATATAAATCATTCAAAAATTTAATTCATAATGAATTGTTTAATTTCTTATATGAATAATTCAATAGTTTAATTTATAATCAATTGTTTCATTTATTATATGAATAATTTAAGTGATTATTTTAAAATGAATTGTTTAATTTATTATAAAAATAGTTCAAGGTTTAATTAATTGTACAAATAATTCAATAGTTTAATTTGGAATGAATTGTTTAATTTATTATATAAATAATTCAAGTGATTATTTTTCAAATGAATTGTTTAATTTATTATAAAAATAATTCAAGGTTTAATTTGTTATATAAATAATTCGATAGTTTAATTTATTATATAAATAATTCAAGAGTTTAATTTATTAGATAAATAATTCAATAGTTTAATTTATTATATAAATAATTCAATAGTTCAATTTTTTATATAAATAATTCGATAGTTTAATTTATAATGAATTGCTTGATTTATTATGCAAATAATTCAAGTGATTATTTTTGAAATGAATTGTTAAATTTATTATAAAAATAATTCAATCTTTAATTTCTTATATGAATAATTCAATAGTTTAATTTATAATCAATTGTTTCATTTATTATATGAATAATTCAAGTGATTATTTTAAAATGAATTGTTTAATTTATTATAAAAATATTTCAAGGTTTAATTAATTGTACAAATAATTCAATAGTTTAATTTGGAATGAATTGTTTAATTTATTATATAAATAATTCAAGTGATTATTTTTCAAATGAATTGTTTAATTTATTATAAAAATAATTCAAGTGATTATTATTTAAATGAATTGGTTAATTTATTATAAAAATAATTCAAGGTTTAATTTGTTATATAAATAATTCAATAGTTTAATTTATTATATAAATAATTCAAGAGTTTAATTTATTATATAAATAATTCAAAAGTTTAATTTATAATGAATTGTTTAATTTATTATATGAATAATTCAACAATTTAATTTATAATGAATTGTTTAATTTATTTTATAAATAATTCTGGTGATTATTTTTAAATGAATTGGTTAATTTAATATGAAAATAATTCAAAGTTTAATTTATTATACAAACAATGCAAAAGTTTAATTTATTATATAAATAATTCAAGTGATTATTTTTCAAATGAATTGTTTAATTTATTAGAAAAATAATTCAAGTGATTATTTTTTAAATGAATTGGTTAATTTAATATAAAAATAATTCAAGGTTTAATTTGTTATATAAATAATTCAATAGATTAATTTATTATATAAATAATTCAAGAGTTTAATTTATTAGATAAATAATTCAATAGTTTAATTTATTATATAAATAATTCAATAGTTCAATTTTTTATATAAATAATTCGATAGTTTAATTTATAATGAATTGTTTGATTTATTATGCAAATAATTCAAGGTTTAATTTCTTATATGAATAATTCAATAGTTTAATTTATAATCAATTGTTTCATTTATTATATGAATAATTCAAGTGATTATTTTAAAATGAATTGTTTAATTTATTATAAAAATAGTTCAAGGTTTAATTAATTGTACAAATAATTCAATAGTTTAATTTGGAATGAATTGTTTAATTTATTATATAAATAATTCAAGTGATTATTTTTCAAATGAATTGTTTAATTTATTATAAAAATAATTCAAGTGATTATTTTTAAATGAATTGGTTAATTTATTATAAAAATAATTCAAGGTTTAATTTGTTATATAAATAATTCAATAGTTTAATTTATTATATAAATAATTCAAGAGTTTAATTTATTAGATAAATAATTCAATAGTTTAATTTATTATATAAATAATTCAAAAGTTTAATTTATAATGAATTGTTTAATTTATTATATGAATAATTCAACAATTTAATTTATAATGAATTGTTTAATTTATTTTATAAATAATTCTGGTGATTATTTTTAAATGAATTGGTTAATTTAATATGAAAATAATTCAATGTTTAATTTATTATACAAACAATGCAAAAGTTTAATTTATTATATAAATAATTCAACAGTTTAATTTATAATGAATTGTTTAATTTGTTATGTAAATAATTCTGGTGATTGTTTTAAAATGAATTGTTTTATTTGTTGTAAAAATACTTCAAGGGTTAATTTATAATATAAATAATTCAAAAGTTTACTTTGTAATGAATTGTTTGATTTATTATATTAATAATTCAAGTGATTATTTTAAAATGAATTGTCTAATTTAATATAAAAATAATTCAAAGTTTAATTTATTATACAAACAATGCAATAGTTTAATTTATTATATGAATAATTAAACAGTTTAATTTATAATCAATTGTTTAATTTATTTTATAAATAATTCTGGTGATTATTTTAAAATGAATTGGTTAATTTATTATAAAAATAATTCAAGGTTTAATTTGTTATATAAATAATTCAATAGTTTAATTCATTATATAAATAATTCAAGAGTTTAATTTATTAGATAAATAATTCAATAGTTTAATTTATTATATAAATAATTCAATAGTTCAATTTTTTATATAAATAATTCGATAGTTTAATTTATAATGAATTGCTTGATTTATTATGCAAATAATTCAAGTGATTATTTTTGAAATGAATTGTTTAATTTATTATAAAAATAATTCAAGGTTTAATTTCTTATATGAATAATTCAATAGTTTAATTTATAATCAATTGTTTCATTTATTATATGAATAATTCAAGTGATTATTTTAAAATGAATTGTTTAATTTATTATAAAAATAGTTCAAGGTTTAATTAATTGTACAAATAATTCAATAGTTTAATTTGGAATGAATTGTTTAATTTATTATATAAATAATTCAAGTGATTATTTTTCAAATGAATTGTTTAATTTATTATAAAAATAATTCAAGTGATTATTTTTTAAATGAATTGGTTAATTTATTATAAAAATAATTCAAGGTTTAATTTGTTATATAAATAATTCAATAGTTTAATTTATTATATAAATAATTCAAGAGTTTAATTTATTAGATAAATAATTCAATAGTTTAATTTATTATATAAATAATTCAATAGTTCAATTTTTTATATAAATAATTCGATAGTTTAATTTATAATGAATTGCTTGATTTATTATGCAAATAATTCAAGTGATTATTTTTGAAATGAATTGTTTAATTTATTATAAAAATAATTCAAGGTTTAATTTCTTATATGAATAATTCAATAGTTTAATTTATAATCAATTGTTTCATTTATTATATGAATAATTCAAGTGATTATTTTAAAATGAATTGTTTAATTTATTATAAAAATAGTTCAAGGTTTAATTAATTGTACAAATAATTCAATAGTTTAATTTGGAATGAATTGTTTAATTTATTATATAAATAATTCAAGTGATTATTTTTCAAATGAATTGTTTAATTTATTATAAAAATAATTCAAGTGATTATTTTTAAATGAATTTGTTAATTTATTATAAAAATAATTCAAGGTTCAATTTGTTATATAAATAATTCAATAGTTTAATTTATTATATAAATAATTCAAGAGTTTAATTTATTATATAAATAATTCAAAAGTTTAATTTATAATGAATTGTTTAATTTATTATATGAATAATTCAACAATTTAATTTATAATGAATTGTTTAATTTATTTTATAAATAATTCTGGTGATTATTTTTAAATGAATTGGTTAATTTAATATGAAAATAATTCAAAGTTTAATTTATTATACAAACAATGCAAAAGTTCAATTTATTGCATAAATAATTCAATAGTTTAATTTAAAATGAATTGTTTAATTTATGATATAAATAATTCCATAGTTTAATTTATAATGAATTGTTCAATTTATTATATAAATAATTCAAAGTTTAATTTATTATATAAATAATTCCATAGTTTAATTTATGATGAATTGTTTAATTTATTACAAAAATAATTCAAGTGATTATTTTAAAATGAATTGTTTCATTGATTATAAAAATATTTCAAAGTTTAATTTATTATATAAATAATGCAATAGTTTAATTTATTATATAAATAGTTCAATAGTTTAATTTATAATGAATTGTTTAATTTATTATACAAATAATTCAATAGTTTAATTTAGAATGAATTGTTTAATTTATTTTATAAATAATTCAAGTGATTATTTTAAAATGAATTGTTTAATTTATTATAAAAATAATTCAAAGGTTAATTTTTTTATACAAATAATGCAATAGTTTAATTTATTATATAAATAATTCATGTGATTATTTTAAAATGAATTGTTGGATTTAATATAAAAATAATGGAAAGTTTAATTTTTTATAAAAATAAGGCAATAGTTTAATTTGATAAATAAATAATTCAATAGTTTAATTTATAATGAATTGTTTAATTTATTATATGAATAATTCAACAATTTAATTTATAATGAATTGTTTAATTTATTTTATAAATAATTCAAGTGATTATATGGAAATGAATTGTTCAATTTATTATTAAAATAATTCAAAGTTTAATTGATTATATAAATAATGCAATAGTTTAATTTATAATGAATTGTTTAATTTATTATATAAATAATTCATGTGATTATTTTAAAATAAATTGATTAATTGATTAGAAAAATAATTCAAAGTTTAATTTATTATAAAAATAATTCAAAGTTTAATTTTTTACATGAATAATGCAATAGTTTAATTTATTTTATAAATAATTCATGTGATTATTTGAAAATGAATTGTTTAATTTAACATCAAAATAATTCAAATCTAATTTATTATAACAATAAATCAAAGTTTAATTCATTATATAAATAATTCATGTGGTTATTTTAAAATAAATTGATGAATTTATTATAAACATAATTCAAAGTTTAATTTATTGTAGAAATAATTCAATAGTATAATTTATAATGAATTGTTTAATTTATTATACAAATGATTCAAGTGATTATTTTAAAATAAATTGATTGATTTTTCATAAAAATAATTCAAGGTTTAATTTATTATATAAATAATTCAATACTTTAATTAATAATGAATTGTTTAACTTATTTTATAAATAATTCATGTGATTATTTTAAAATGAATTCTTTAATTTATTATAAAAATAATTCAAAGTTTCATTTATTATATAAATAATGCAACAGTTTAATTTATTATATAAATAATTCAATAGTTTAATTTATAATGAATTGTTTAATTTATTATATAAATAATTCAAGTGATTATTTTTAAATGAATTGTTTCATTTATTATAAAAAATATTCAAATTTTAATTTATTGTATAAATAATTCAATAGTTTAATTTATAATGAATTGTTTAATTTATTATATGAATAATTCATGTGATTATTTTAAAATGAATTGTTGGATTTAATATAAAAATAATTGAAAGTTTATTTTTTTCATAAAAATAAGGCAATAGTTTAGTTTGATAAATAAATAATTCAATAGTTTAATTTATAATGAATTGTTTAATTTATTTTATAAATAATTCAAGTGATTATATGGAAATGAATTGTTTAATTTATTATTAAAATAATTCAAAGTTTAATTGATTATATAAATAATGCAATAGTTTAATTTATAATGAATTGTTTAATTTATTATATAAATAGTTCAATACTTTAATTAATAATGAATTGTTTAACTTATTTTATAAATAATTCAAAGTTTATTTTATTATATAAATAATTCAATAGTTTAATTTATAATTAATTGTTTAATCTATTATATAAATAATTCATGTGATGACTTTTAAATACATTGATTAAATTTAATACAAAAATAATTCAAGGTTTAATTTATTGTATAAATAATTCAACAGTTTAATTTATAATGAATTGTTTAATTTATTATGTAAATAATTCAAGTGATTATTTTAAAATAAATTGTTGAATTTATTAGAAAAATAATTAAAAGTTCAATTTATCATATAAATAATTCAACAGTTTTAATTTATAATGAATTGTTTAATTTATTATATAAATAATTCAAGTGATTATTTTTAAATGAATTGTTTAATTTAATATCAAAATAATTCAAATTTAATTTATTATAACAATTATTCAAAGTTTAATTCATTATATAAATAATTCATGTGGTTATTTTAAAATAAATTGATGAATTTATTATAAAAATAATTCAAAGTTTAATTTATTACATAAATAATTCACTAGTTTAAATATAATTAATTGTTTAATCTATTGTATAAATAATTCATGTGATTATTTTTAAATAAATTGATTAAATTTAATATAAAAATAATTCAAGGTTTAATTTATTATATAAATAATTAAATAGTTTAATTTATAATGAATTGTTTAATTCATTATGTAAATAATACATGTGATTATTTTTAAATAAATTGATTAAATTTAATATAAAAATAATTCAATAGTTTAATTCATAATGAATTGTTTAATTTATTTTATAAATAATTCAAGTGATTATTTAAAATGAATTGTTTCATTTATTATAAAAATAATTCAAATTTTAATTTCTTATATAAATAATTGAATACTTTAATTAATAATGAATTGTTTAACTTATTTTATAAATATTCAAAGTTTATTTTATTATATAAATAATTCAACAGTTTAATTTATAATGAATTGTTTAATTTATTATGTAAATAATTCAAATGATTATTTTAAAATAAATTGATGAATTTATTAGAAAAATAATTCAAAGTTCAATTTATCATATAAATAATTCAATACTTTAATTAACAATGAATTGTTTAACTTATTTTTAAAATAATTCAAAGTTTAATTTGTGATATAAATAATTCAACAGTTTAATTTAGAATGAATTTTTAATTTATTATATAAATGATTGAAGTGATTATTTTAAAATAAATTGATTGATTTGTCATAAAAATAATTCAAAGTTTAATTTATTATATAAATAATTAAATACTTTAATTAATAATGAATTGTTTAACTTATTTTATAAATAATTCAAAGTTTAATTTATTATAAAAATAATTCAAAGTTTAATTTTTTACATGAATAATGCAATAGTTTAAT
Organism: Heptranchias perlo; assembly: GCF_035084215.1. NCBI lineage: Eukaryota > Metazoa > Chordata > Chondrichthyes > Hexanchiformes > Hexanchidae > Heptranchias > Heptranchias perlo. Next base: position 190,775 of record NW_027140036.1, on the reverse strand, counting down.
TTATTTTATAAATAATTCATGTGATTATTTGAAAATGAATTGTTTAATTTAATATCAAAATAATTCAAATTTAATTTATTATAACAGTAAATCAAAGTTTAATTCATCATATAAATAATTCATGTGGTTATTTTAAAATAAATTGATGAATTTATTATAAACATAATTCAAAGTTTAATTTATTGTAGAAATAATTCAATAGTATAATTTATAATGAATTGTTTAATTTATTATACAAATGATTCAAGTGATTATTTTAAAATAAATGGATTGATTTGTTATAAAAATAATTCAAAGTTTAATTTATTACATTAAAAATTCACAAGTTTAAATATAATTAATTGTTTAATCTATTGTATAAATAATTCATGTGATTATTTTTAAATAAATTGATTAAATTTAATATAAAAATAATTCAATAGTTTAATTTATAATGAATTGTTTAATTTACTATTACAAGAATTCAAAGTTTAATATTTGATACAAATAATGCACTACTTTAATATATTTTATATATAATTCAAGTGATTATTTTAAAATTAATTGTTTAATTTATTATAAAAATAATTCAAGGTTTAATTTATTATATAAATAATTCATTGGTTTAATTTATAATGAATTGTTTAATTTATTACATCAATAATTCAAGTGATTATTTTGAAATAAATTGATTAATTTATTATAAAAATAATTCAAAGCATATTTTATTATATAAATGATTCAATAGTTTAATTTATGATGTAAATAATTCAATAGATTAATTTATAATAAATTGTTCAATTTATTATATAAATAATTCAATCGTTTAATTTATAATGAATTGTTTAATTTATTACATAAATAATTCAAGTGATTATTTTAAAATGAATTGTTTAATTTACTATTACAAGAATTCAAAGTTTAATATTTGATACAAATAATGCACTACTTTAATATATTATATAAATAATTCAAGTGATTATTTTAAAATGAATTGTTTAATTTACTATTACAAGAATTCAAAGTTTAATATTTGATACAAATAATGCACTACTTTAATATATTACATATATAATTCAAGTGATTATTTTAAAATGAATTGTTTAATTTATTATAAAAATAATTCAAGGTTTAATTTATTATATAAATAATTCAATAGTTTAATTTATAATGAATTGTTTAATTTACTATTACAAGAATTCAAAGTTTAATATTTGATACAAATAATGCACTACTTTAATATATTTTATATATAATTCAAGTGATTATTTTAAAATTAATTGTTTAATTTATTATAAAAATAATTCAAGGTTTAATTTATTATATAAATAATTCATTGGTTTAATTTATAATGAATTGTTTAATTTATTACATCAATAATTCAAGTGATTATTTTGAAATAAATTGATTAATTTATTATAAAAATAATTCAAAGCATATTTTATTATATAAATGATTCAATAGTTTAATTTATGATGTAAATAATTCAATAGATTAATTTATAATAAATTGTTCAATTTATTATATAAATAATTCAATCGTTTAATTTATAATGAATTGTTTAATTTATTACATAAATAATTCAAGTGATTATTTTAAAATGAATTGTTTAATTTACTATTACAAGAATTCAAAGTTTAATATTTGATACAAATAATGCACTACTTTAATATATTATATATATAATTCAAGTGATTATTTTAAAATGAATTGTTTAATTTATTATAAAAATAATTCAAGGTTTAATTTATTATATAAATAATTCAATAGTTTAATTTATAATGAATTGTTTAATTTATTATATAAATAATTCAAGTGATTATTTTAAAATGAATTGTTTAATTTATTATAAAAAAAATTCAAGATATAATTTATTGTATAAATAATTCAATAGATTAATTTATAATGAATTGTTCAAGTTATTACATAAATAATTCTTGTGATTATTTTAAAATAAATTGATTAATTTATTATCAAAATATTTCAAAGCTAATTTTATCATATAAATAATTCAATAGTTTAATTTATTATATAAATAATTCAATAGTTTAATTTATAATGAATTGCTTAATTTATTATATAAATAATTCAATCGTTTAATTTATCATGAATTGTTTAATATATTACATAAATAATTCAAGTGATTATTTTAAAATGAATTGTTTAATTTACTATGACAAGAATTCAAAGTTTAATATTTTATACAAATAATGCACTACTTTAATATATTATATAAATAATACAAGTGATTATTATAAAAAGAATTGTTTAATTTATTATAAAAATAACTCAACGTTTAATTTATTGTGTAAATAATTCAATAGTTTAATTTATAACGATTTTTTAAATTTATTACATAAATAATTCAGTGATTATTTTGAAATGAATTGTTTAATTTATTATAAAAATAATTCATGGTTTAATTTATTATATAAATCATTCAATAGTTTAATTTATGATATAAATAATACAATAGTTTAATTTATAATGAATTGTTTAATTTATTATATAAGAAATTCAAGTGATTATTTTAAAATGAATTGTTTAATTTATTATAAAAATAATTCAAATTTTATTAATGATATAAATAATTCAATAGTTTAATTTATTATGTGAATAATTCAATAGTTTAATTTATAATGAATTGTTTAATTTATTATATAAATAATTCAACTGTTAAATTTATAATGAATTGGTTAATTTATTATATAAATAATTCAAGTGATTATTTCAAAATAAATTGATTAATTTATTATAAAAATAATTCAAAGTTCAATTTATTACATAAATTATTCAATAGTTTAATTTATAATGAATTGTTTAATTTATTATATAAATAATTCAACTGTTAAATTTATAATGAATTGGTTAATTTATTATATAAATAATTCAAGTGATTATTTCAAAATAAATTGATTAATTTATTATAAAAATAATTCAAGGTTTAATTTATTATATAAATAATTCAATAGTTTAATTTATAATGAATTGTTTAATTTATTATATAAATAATTCAAGTGATTATTTTAAAATGAATTGTTTAATTTATTATAAAAAAAATTCAAGATATAATTTATTGTATAAATAATTCAATAGATTAATTTATAATGAATTGTTCAATTTATTATATAAATAATTCAATCGTTTAATTTATAATGAATTGTTTAATTTATTACATAAATAATTCAAGTGATTATTTTAAAATGAATTGTTTAATTTACTATTACAAGAATTCAAAGTTTAATATTTGATACAAATAATGCACTACTTTAATATATTATATAAATAATGCAAGTGATTATTTTAAAATGAATTGTTTAATTTACTATTACAAGAATTCAAAGTTTAATATTTGATACAAATAATGCACTACTTTAATATATTATATATATAATTCAAGTGATTATTTTAAAATGAATTGTTTAATTTATTATAAAAATAATTCAAGGTTTAATTTATTATATAAATAATTCAATAGTTTAATTTATAATGAATTGTTTAATTTATTATATAAATAATTCAAGTGATTATTTTAAAATGAATTGTTTAATTTATTATAAAAAAAATTCAAGACATAATTTATTGTATAAATAATTCAATAGAATAATTTATAATGAATTGTTCAAGTTATTACATAAATAATTCTTGTGATTATTTTAAAATAAATTGATTAATTTATTATCAAAATATTTCAAAGCTAATTTTATCATATAAATAATTCAATAGTTTAATTTATTATATAAATAATTCAATAGTTTAATTTATAATGAATTGTTTAATTTATTATATAAATAATTCAATCGTTTATTTTAAAAAGAATTGTTTAATTTACTATTACAAGAATTCAAAGTTTAATATTTGATACAAATAATGCACTACTTTAATATATTATATATATAATTCAAGTGATTATTTCAAAATTAATTGTTTAATTTATTATAAAAATAATTCAAAGCATATTTTATTATATAAATGATTCAATAGTTTAATTTATGATGTAAATAATTCAATAGATTAATTTATAATAAATTGTTCAATTTATTATATAAATAATTCAATCGTTTAATTTATAATGAATTGTTTAATTTATTACATAAATAATTCAAGTGATTATTTTAAAATGAATTGTTTAATTTACTATTACAAGAATTCAAAGTTTAATATTTAATACAAATAATGCACTACTTTAATATATTATATAAATAATTCAAGTGATTATTTTAAAATGAATTGTTTAATTTACTATTACAAGAATTCAAAGTTTAATATTTGATACAAATAATGCACTACTTTAATATATTATATATATAATTCAAGTGATTATTTTAAAATGAATTCTTTAAATTATTATAAAAATAATTAAACGTTTAATTTATTGTATAAATAATTCAATAGTTTAATTTATAATGAATTGTTTAATTTATTACATAAATAATTCAAGTGATTATTTTAAAATGAATTGTTTAATTTACTATGACAAGAATTCAAAGTTTAATATTTTATACAAATAATGCACTACTTTAATATATTATATAAATAACACAAGTGATTATTTTAAAATGATTTTTTTTATTTATTATCAATATAATTCAAAGGTTATTTCATTATATAAATAATTCTATACTTTAATTTATTATATAAATAATGCAATAGTTTAATCTATCATATAAATAATTCAATAGTTTAATTTATAATTAATTGTTTAATTGATTATATCAATAATTCAAGTGATTATTTTAAAATGAATTGTTTAATTTATTATAAATATAATTCAAAGTTTATTTTATCATATACATAATTCAATAGTTTAATTTATTCTATAAATAATTCAATAGTTTTATTTATTACATAAAAAATTCAAGTGATTATTTTAAAATGTATTGTTTAATTTATTATAAATATAATTCAAAGTTTATTTTATAATATACATAATTCAATAGTTTAATTTATTCTATAAATAATTCAATAGTTTAATTGATAATGAATTGTTTAATTTATTATACAAGTAATTCAAGTGATTATATTAAAATGAATTGTTTAATTTATTATAAATATAATTCAAAGTTTATTTTATTGTATAAAAAAATCAATAGTTTAATTTATTATATAAATAATTCAATAGTTTAATTTATAATGAATTGTTTAATTTATTACATGAATAATTCAAGTGATTATTTTAAAATGAATTGTTTAATTTATTATAAAAATTATTCATGGTTTAATTTATTATATAAATCATACAAAAATTTAATTTATAATGAATTGTTTAATTTATTATATAAATAATTCAAGTGATTATTTTGAAATAAATTGATTAATTTATTATAAAAATAATTCAAAGCATATGATACAAAGATGGGAGGGAAAGTAGAGAGTGAGGAGGACATCAAAAACCTGCAAGGGGATATAGACAGGCTGGGTGAGTGGGCGGAGATTTGGCAGATGCAATATAATATTGGAAAATGTGAGGTTATGCACTTTGGCAGGAAAAATCAGAGAGCAAGTTATTTTCTTAATGGCGAGAGACTGGAAAGTACTGCAGTACAAAGGGATCTGGGGGTCCTAGTGCAAGAAAATCAAAAAGTTGGTATGCAGGTGCAGCAGGTGATCAAGAAAGCCAACGGAATGTTGGCTTTTATTGCTAGGGGGATAGAATATAAAAACAAGGAGGTATTGCTGCAGTTATATAAGGTATTGGTGAGACCACACCTGGAATACTGCATACAGTTTTGGTCTCCATACTTAAGAAAAGACATACTTGCTCTCGAGGCAGTACAAAGAAGGTTCACTCGGTTAATCCCGGGGATGAGGGGGCGGACATATGAGGAGAGGTTGAGTAGATTGGGACTCTACTCATTGGAGTTCAGAAGAATGAGAGGCGATCTTATTGAAACATATAAGATTGTGAAGGGTCTTGATCGGGTGGATGCAGTAAGGATGTTCCCAAAGATGGGTGAAACTAGAACTAGGGGGCATAATCTTAGAATAAGGGGATGCTCTTTCAAAACTGAGATGAGGAGAAACTTCTTCACTCAGAGGGTGGTCGGTCTGTGGAATTTGCTGCCCCAGGAAGCTGTGGAAGCTACATCATTAGATAAATTTAAAACAGAAATAGACAGTTTCCTAGAAGTAAAGGGAATTAGGGGTTATGGGGAGCGGGCAGGAAATTGGACATGAAGCTGAGTTCGGATCGGTCAATGCCCTGTGGGTGGCGGAGAGGGCCCAGGGGCTATGTGGCCGGGTCCTGCTCCGACTTCTTGTGTTCTTTAGATTTGTGGTTGGGATCAGATCAGCCATGATCTTATTGAATGGCGGAGCAGGCTCGAGGGGCCGATTGGCCTACTCCTGCTCCAATTTCTTATGTTCTTATGTTCTTAGGTTCATATTTTATGATATAAATAATTCAATAGTTTAATTTATGATATAAATAATTCAATAGTTTAATTTATAATGAATTGTTTAATTTATTATATAAGTAATTCAAGTAATTATTTTAAAATGAATTGTTTAATTTATGATAAAAATAATTCAATAGTTTAATTTATTATGTGAATAATTCAATCGTTTAATTTATAATGAATTGTTTAATTTATTATATAAATAATTCAACTGTTAAATTTATAATGAATTGGTTAATTTATTATATAAATAATTCAAGTGATTATTTTAAAATAAATTGATTAATTTATTATAAAAATAATTCATAGTTTAATTTATTACATAAATTATTCAATAGTTTAATTTATAATGAATTGTTTAATTTATTATATAAATAATTCAAGTGATTATTTTAAAATAAATTGATTAATTTATTATCAAAATAATTCAAAGCTTATTTTATTATATAAATAATTCAATAGTTTAATTTATTATATAAATAATTCAATAGTTTAATTTATAATGAATTGTTTAATTTATTATATAAATAATTCAATCGTTTAATTTATAATGAATTGTTTAATTTATTACATAAATAATTCAAGTGATTATTTTAAAATGAATTGTTTAATTTACTATGACAAGAATTCAAAGTTTAATATTTGATACAAATAATGCACTACTTTAATATATTATATATATAATTCAAATGATTATTTTAAAATGAATTGTTTAATTTATTATAAAAATAATTCAAGGTTTAATTTATTATATAAATAATTCAATAGTTTAATTTATAATGAATTGGTTAATTTATTATATAAATAATTCAAGTGATTATTTTAAAATAAATTGATTAATTTATTATAAAAATAATTCATAGTTTAATTTATTACATAAATTATTCAATAGTTTAATTTATAATGAATTGTTTAATTTATTATATAAATAATTCAAGTGATTATTTTAAAATAAATTGATTAATTTATTATCAAAATAATTCAAAGCTTATTTTATTATATAAATAATTCAATAGTTTAATTTATTATATAAATAATTCAATAGTTTAATTTATAATGAATTGTTTAATTTATTATATAAATAATTCAATCGTTTAATTTATAATGAATTGTTTAATTTATTACATAAATAATTCAAGTGATTATTTTAAAATGAATTGTTTAATTTACTATGACAAGAATTCAAAGTTTAATATTTGATACAAATAATGCACTACTTTAATATATTATGTATATAATTCAAGTGATTATTTTAAAATTAATTGTTTAATTTATTATAAAAATAATTCAAGGTTTAATTTATTACATAAATAATTCAATAGTTTAAATTATAATGAATTGTTTAATTTATTACATCAATAATTCAAGTGATTATTTTGAAATAAATTGATTAATTTATTATAAAAATAATTCAAAGCATATTTTATTATATAAATGATTCAATAGTTTAATTTATTATGTAAATAATTCAATAGATTAATTTATAATAAATTGTTTAAATTATTACATAAATAATTCAAGTGATTATTTTGAAATAAATTGATTAATTTATTATAAAAATAATTCAAAGCATATTTTATGATATAAATAATTCAATAGTTTAATTTATAATGAATTGTTTAATTTATTACATGAATAATTCAAGTGATTATTTTAAAATGAATTGTTTAATTTATTATAAAAATTATTCATGGTTTAATTTATTATGTAAATCATACAAAAATTTAATTTATAAAGAATTGTTTAATTTATTGTATAAATAATTCAAGTGATTATTTTAAAATAAATTGATTAATTTATTTAAAAAATAAATCAAATCTTATTTTATTATATAAATAATTCAATAGTTTAATTTATGATATAAATAATTCAATAGTTTAATTTATAATGAATTGTTTAATTTATTATATAAGTAATTCAAGTGATTATTTTAAAATGAATTGTTTAATTTATGATAAAAATAATTCAAATTTTATTAATGATATAAATAATTCAATAGTTTAATTTATTATGTGAATAATTCAATAGTTTAATTTATAATGAATTGTTTAATTTATTATATAAATAATTCAAGTGATTATTTTAAAATGAATTGTTTAATTTATTATAAAAAAATTCAAGATATAATTTATTGTATAAATAATTCAATAGATTAATTTATAATGAATTGTTCAAGTTATTACATAAATAATTCTTGTGATTATTTTAAAATAAATTGATTAATTTATTATCAAAATATTTCAAAGCTTATTTTATTATATAAATAATTCAATAGTTTAATTTATTATGTAAATAATTCAATAGATTAATTTATAATAAATTGTTCAATTTATTATATAAATAATTCAACTGTTAAATTTATAATGAATTGGTTAATTTATTATATAAATAATTCAAGTGATTATTTCAAAATAAATTGATTAATTTATTATAAAAATAATTCAAAGTTTAATTTATTACATAAATTATTCAATAGTTTAATTTATAATGAATTGTTTAATTTATTATATAAATAATTCAAGTGATTATTTTAAAATGAATTGTTTAATTTACTATTACAAGAATTCAAAGTTTAATATTTGATACAAATAATGCACTACTTTAATATATTATATATATAATTCAAATGATTATTTTAAAATGAATTGTTTAATTTATTATAAAAATAATTCAAGGTTTAATTTATTATATAAATAATTCAATAGTTTAATTTATAATGAATTGTTCAATTTATTATATAAATAATTCAAGTGATTATTTTAAAATGAATTGTTTAATTTATTATAAAAAAATTCAAGATATAATTTATTGTATAAATAATTCAATAGATTAATTTATAATGAATTGTTCAAGTTATTACATAAATAATTCTTGTGATTATTTTAAAATAAATTGATTAATTTATTATCAAAATATTTCAAAGCTTATTTTATTATATAAATAATTCAATAGTTTAATTTATTATGTAAATAATTCAATAGATTAATTTATAATAAATTGTTCAATTTATTATATAAATAATTCAATCGTTTAATTTATAATGAATTGTTTAATTTATTACATAAATAATTCAAGTGATTATTTTAAAATGAATTGTTTAATTTACTATTACAAGAATTCAAAGTTTAATATTTGATACAAATAATGCACTACTTTAATATATTATATAAATAATTCAAGTGATTATTTTAAAATGAATTGTTTAATTTACTATTACAAGAATTCAAAGTTTAATATTTGATACAAATAATGCACTACTTTAACATATTATATATAATTCAAGTGATTATTTTAAAATTAATTGTTTAATTTATTATAAAAATAATTCAAGGTTTAATTTATTATATAAATAATTCATTGGTTTAATTTATAATGAATAGTTTAATTTATTACATCAATAATTCAAGTGATTATTTTGAAATAAATTGATTAATTTATTATAAAAATAATTCAAAGCATATTTTATTATATAAATGATTCAATAGTTTAATTTATTATGTAAATAATTCAATAGATTAATTTATAATAAATTGTTTAATTTATTACATAAATAATTCAAGTGATTATTTTAAAATGAATTGTTTAATTTACTATGACAAGAATTCAAAGTTTAATAGTTTATACAAATAATGCACTACTTTAATATATTATATAAATAATACAAGTGATTATTTTAAAATGAATTGTTTAATTTATTATAAAAATAATTAAACGTTTAATTTATTATATAAATAATTCAATAGTTTAATTGATAATGAATTGTTTAATTTATTACATAAATAATTCAAGTGATTATTTTAAAATGAATTGTTTAATTTACTATGACAAGAATTCAAAGTTTAATATTTTATACAAATAATGCACTACTTTAATATATTATATAAATAATACAAGTGATTATTTTTAAATGAATTTTTTATTTATTATCAATATAATTCAAAGGTTATTTCATTATATAAATAATTCTATACTTTAATTTATTGTGTAAATAATTCAATAGTTTAATTTATAACGATTTTTTTAATTTATTACATAAATAATTCAAGTGATTATTTTGAAATGAATTGTTTAATTTATTATAAAAATAATTCATGGTTTAATTTATTATAAAAATAATTCATGGTTTAATTTATTATATAAATCATTCAATAGTTTAATTTATGATATAAATGATACAATAGTTTAATTTATAATGAATTGTTTAATTTATTATATAAGTAATTCAAGTGATTATTTTAAAATGAATTGTTTAATTTATGATAAAAATAATTCAAATTTTATTAATGATATAAATAATTAAATAGTTTAATTTATTATGTGAATAATTCAATAGTTTAATTTATAATGAATTGTTTAATTTATTATATAAATAATTCAACTGTTAAATTTATAATGAATTGGTTAATTTATTATATAAATAATTCAAGTGATTATTTCAAAATAAATTGATTAATTTATTATAAAAATAATTCAAAGTTTAATTTATTACATAAATTATTCAATAGTTTAATTTATAATGAATTGTTTAATTTATTATATAAATAATTCAAGTGATTATTTTAAAATGAATTGTTTAATTTACTATTACAAGAATTCAAAGTTTAATATTTGATACAAATAATGCACTACTTTAATATATTATATATATAATTCAAGTGATTATTTTAAAATGAATTGTGTAATTTATTATAAAAATAATTCAAGGTTTAATTTATTATATAAATAATTCAATAGATTAATTTATAATGAATTGTTCAAGTTATTACATAAATAATTCTTGTGATTATTTTAAAATAAATTGATTAATTTTTTATCAAAATATTTCAAAGCTTATTTTATTATATAAATAATTCAATAGTTTAATTTATTATGTAAATAATTCAATAGATTAATTTATAATAAATTGTTCAATTTATTATATAAATAATTCAATAGTTTAATTTATAATGAATTGTTTAATTTATTACATCAATAATTCAAGTGATTATTTTGAAATAAATTGATTAATTTATTATAAAAATAATTCAAAGCATATTTTATTATATAAATGATTCAATAGTTTAATTTATTATGTAAATAATTCAATAGATTAATTTATAATAAATTGTTTAATTTATTACATAAATAATTCAAGTGATTATTTTGAAATAAATTGATTAATTTATTATTAAAATAATTCAAAGCATATTTTATGATATAAATAATTCAATAGTTTAATTTATAATGAATTGTTTAATTTATTACATAAATAATTCAAGTGATTATTTTAAAATGAATTGTTTAATTTACTATGACAAGAATTCAAAGTTTAATAGTTTATACAAATATTGCACTACTTTAATATATTATATAAATAATACAAGTGATTATTTTAAAATGAATTTTTTAATTTACTATGACAAGAATTCAAAGTTTAATATTTGATACAAATATTCAATACTTTAATTTATTATGTAAGTAATTCAATAGATTAATTTATAATAAATTGTTTAATTTATTACATAAATAATTCAAGTGATTATTTTGAAATAAATTGATTAATTTATTGTAAAAATAATTCAAAGCATATTTTATGATATAAATAATTCAATAGTTTAATTTATGATATAAATAATTCAATAGTTTAATTTATAATGAATTGTTCAATTTATTACATAAATAATTCAAGTGATTATTTTAAAATGAATTGTTTAATTTATGAAAAAATAATTCAAATTTTATTAATGATATAAATAATTCAATAGTTTAATTTATTATGTGAATAATTCAATAGTTTAATTTATAATGAATTGTTTAATTTATTATATGAATAATTCAACTGTTAAATTTATAATGAATTGGTTAATTTATTATATAAATAATTCAAGTGATTATTTCAAAATAAATTGATTAATTTATTATAAAAATAATTCAAAGTTTAATTTATTACATAAATTATTCAATAGTTTAATTTATAATGAATTGTTTAATTTATTATATAAATAATTCAAGTGATTATTTTAAAATAAATTGATTAATTTATTATCAAAATAATTCAATAGTTTAATTTATTATATAAATAATTCAATCGTTTAATTTATAATGAATTGTTTAATTTATTACATAAATAATTCAAGTGATTATTTTAAAATGAATTGTTTAATTTACTATGACAAGAATTCAAAGTTTAATATTTGATACAAATATTTAATATTTGATACAAATAATGCACTACTTTAATATATTATATATATAATTCAAGTGATTATTTTAAAATGAATTGATTAATTTATTATAAAAATAATTCAAGGTTTAATTACATAAATTATTCAATAGTTTAATTTATAATGAATTGTTTAATTTATTACATCAATAATTCAAGTGATTATTTTGAAATAAATTGATTAATTTCTAATAAAAATAATTCAAAGCATATTTTATTATATAAATGATTCAATAGTTTAATTTATTATGTAAATAATTCAATAAATTAATTTATAATAAATTGTTTAATTTATTACATAAATAATTCAAGTGATTATTTTGAAATAAATTGATTAATTTATTATAAAAATAATTCAAAGCATATTTTATGATATAAATTATTCAATAGTTTAATTTATGATATAAATAATTCAATAGTTTAATTTATAATGAATTGTTTAATTTATTACATAAATAATTCAAGTGATTATTTTAAAATGAATTGTTTAATTTACTATGACAAGAATTCAAAGTTTAATATTTGATACAAATAATGCACTACTTTAATCTATTATATAAATAATACAAGTGATTATTTTTAAATGAATTGTTTAATTTATTATAAAAATAACTCAACGTTTAATTTATTGTGTAAATAATTCAATAGTTTAATTTATAACGATTTTTTAAATTTATTACATAAATAATTCAAGTGATTATTTTGAAATGAATTGTTTAATTTATTATAAAAATAATTCATGGTTTAATTTATTATATATATCAGTCAATAGTTTAATTTATGATATAAATAATACAATAGTATAATTTATAATGAATTGTTTAATTTATTATATAAGTAATTCAAGTGATTATTTTAAAATGAATTGTTTAATTTATGACAAAAATAATTCAAATTTTATTGATGATATAAATAATTCAATAGTTTAATTTATTATGTGAATAATTCAATAGTTTAATTTATAATGAATTGTTTAATTTATTATATAAATAATTCAACTGTTAAATTTATAATGGATTGGTTAATTTATTATATAAATAATTCAAGTGATTATTTCAAAATAAATTGATTAATTTATTATAAAAATAATTCAAAGTTTAATTTATTACATAAATTATTCAATAGTTTAATTTATAATGAATTGTTTAATTTATTATATAAATAATTCAAGTGATTATTTTAAAATGAATTGTTTAATTTACTATTACAAGAATTCAAAGTTTAATATTTGATACAAATAATGCACTACTTTAATATATTATATATATAATTCAAGTGATTATTTTAAAATGAATTGTTTAATTTATTATAAAAATAATTCAAGGTTTAATTTATTATATAAATAATTCAATAGTTTAATTTATAATGAATTGTTTAATTTATTACATCAATAATTCAAGTGATTATTTTAAAATGAATTGTTTAATTTATTATATAAATAATTCAACTGTTAAATTTATAATGAATTGGTTAATTTATTATATAAATAATTCAAGTGATTATTTCAAAATATATTGATTAATTTATTATAAAAATAATTCAAAGTTTAATTTATTACATAAATTATTCAATAGTTTAATTTATAATGAATTGTTTAATTTATTATATAAATAATTCAAGTGATTATTTTAAAATGAATTGTTTAATTTATTATAAAAATAATTCAAGGTTTAATTTATTATATAAATAATTCAATAGTTTAATTTATAATGAATTGTTTAATTTATTATATAAATAATTCAAGTGATTATTTTAAAATGAATTGTTTAATTTATTATTTAAAAAATTCAAGATATAATTTATTGTATAAATAATTCAATAGATTAATTTATAATGAATTGTTCAAGTTATGACATAAATAATTCTTGTGATTATTTTAAAATAAATTGATTAATTTATTATCAAAATATTTCAAAGCTTATTTTATTATATAAATAATTCAATAGTTTAATTTATGATATAAATAATTCAATAGTTTAATTTATAATGAATTGTTTAATTTATTACATCAATAATTCAAGTGATTATTTTGAAATAAATTGATTAATTTATTATAAAAATAATTCAAAGCATATGTTATGATGTAAATTATTCAATAGTTTAATTTATGATATAAATAATTCAATAGTTTATTTTATAATGAATTGTTTAATTTATTACATAAATAATACAAGTTATTATTTTAAAATGAATTGTTTAATTTATTATAAAAATAACTCAACGTTTAATTTATTGTGTGAATAATTCAATAGTTTAATTTATAACGATTTTTTAAATTTATTACATAAATAATTCAAGTGATTATTTTGAAATGAATTGTTTAATTTATTATAAAAATAATTCATGGTTTAATTTATTATATATATCAGTCAATAGTTTAATTTATGATATAAATAATACAATAGTTTAATTTATAATGAATTGTTTAATTTATTATATAAGTAATTCAAGTGATTATTTTAAAATGAATTGTTTAATTTATGACAAAAATAATTCAAATTTTATTAATGATATAAATAATTCAATAGTTTAATTTATTATGTGAATAATTCAATAGTTTAATTTATAATGAATTGTTTAATTTATTATATAAATAATTCAACTGTTAAATTTATAATGAATTGGTTAATTTATTATATAAATAATTCAAGTGATTATTTCAAAATAAATTGATTAATTTATTATAAAAATAATTCAAAGTTTAATTTATTACATAAATTATTCAATAGTTTAATTTATAATGAATTGTTTAATTTATTATATAAATAATTCAAGTGATTATTTTAAAATGAATTGTTTAATTTACTATTATAAGAATTCAAAGTTTAATATTTGATACAAATAATGCACTACTTTAATATATTATATATATAATTCAAGTGATTATTTTAAAATGAATTGTTTAATTTATTATTAAAAAAATTCAAGATATAATTTATTGTATAAATAATTCAATAGATTAATTTATAATGAATTGTTCAAGTTATTACATAAATAATTCTTGTGATTATTTTAAAATAAATTGATTAATTTATTATCAAAATATTTCAAAGCTTATTTTATTATATAAATAATTCAATAGTTTAATTTATTATATAAATAATTCAATCGTTTAATTTATAATGAATAGTTTAATTTATTACATAAATAATTCAAGTGATTATTTTAAAATGAATTGTTGAATTTACTATGACAAGAATTCAAAGTTTAATATTTGATACAAATAATGCACTACTTTAATATATTATATATATAATTCAAGTGATTATTTTAAAATGAATTGTTTAATTTATTATAAAAATAATTCAAGGTTTAATTTATTATATAAATAATTCAATAGTTTAATTTATAATGAATTGTTTAATTTATTACATCAATAATTCAAGTGATTATTTTGAAATAAATTGATTAATTTATTATAAAAATAATTCAAAGCATATTTTATTATATAAATGATTCAATAGTTTAATTTATTATGTAAATAATTCAATCGATTAATTTATAATAAATTGTTTAATTTATTACATAAATAATTCAAGTGATTATTTTGAAATGAATTGTTTAATTTATTATAAAAATAATTCATGGTTTAATTTATTATATATATCAGTCAATAGTTTAATTTATGATATAAATAATACAATAGTTTAATTTATAATGAATTGTTTAATTTATTATATAAGTAATTCAAGTGATTATTTTAAAATTAATTGTTTAATTTATGATAAAAATAATTCAAATTTTATTAATGATATAAATAATTCAATAGTTTAATTTATTATGTGAATAATTCAATAGTTTAATTTATAATTAATTGTTTAATTTATTATATAAATCATTCATGTCATTATTTTAAAATAAATTGATTAAAATTATTATAAAAATAATTCAAGGTTTAATTGATTATATAAACAATTCAATAGTTTAATTTATGATGAATTGTTTAATTTATTATATAATTGATTCAAGTGATTATTTTAAAATGAATTGTTTGATTTAATATAAAAATAATTCAAAGTTTAATTTGTTGTAAAAATAATTCAAAACTTTAATTGATCATGAATTGTTCAACATATTTTATAAATAATTCAAAGTTTAATTTGTTATAAATATAATTAAAAGTTTAATTTATTATGTAAATAATTCAATAGTTTAATTTATAATTATTTGTTTGATTTATGATATAAATAATTCATGTGATTATTTTAAAATGTATTGTTTAATTTATTTTATAAATAATTCAATAATTTAACTTATAATGCATTGTTTAATATAATTTATAAATAATTCATGTGATTTTTTTAAAAAGTGATTGATTTATTATAAAAATGATTCAAAGTTTAATTTATTGTAAAAATAATTCAATAGTTTAATTAATAATTAATTGTTTAATTTATTATATCAAAAATTCATGCGATTATTTTTAAATGAATTGTTTAATTTAATATAAAAATAATTCAAAGTTTAATTTATTGTAAAAATAATTCAATAGTTTAATTTATAATTAATTGTTTAATTTATTATATAAAAAATTCATGTGATTATTTTAAAATAAATTGAATAATTTTTTATAAAAATAATTCAAGGTTTAATTTGTTGTATAAATAATTCAATAGTTTAATTTGGAATCAATTGTTCAATTTATGATATAAATAATTGAAGTGATTATTTTAAAATGAATTGTTTAATTTATTATAAAAATAATTGAAAATGCAAAAAGTTTTTTATAAATAATTCAATAGTTTAATTTATAATGAATTGTTTAATTTATTATAGAAATAATTCAAGTGATTATTTTTTAAATGAATTCTTTAATTTATTATAAAAATAATTCAAGGTTTAATTTATTATATAAATAATTCAATAGTTTAATTTATTATAAAAATAATTCAATCGTTTAATTTATAATGAATTGTTTAATTTATTACATAAATAAATCAAGTGATTATTTTAAAATAAATTGATTAATTTGTTATAGCAGAATTCAAAGTTTAATTTATCACATAAATAATTCAATAGTTTAATTTATAATCAATTGTTTAATTTATTACATGAATAAATCAAGTGATTATTTTAAAATGAATTGTTTAATTTATTATAAAAAAAAGTCAAAGGTTAATTTTTTTATATAAATAATGCAACAGTTTAATTTATCACATAAATAATTCAATAGTTTAATTTATAATGAATTGTTTAATTTATTATAGAAATAATTCAAGTGATTATTTTTTAAATGAATTCTTTAATTTATTATAAAAATAATTCAAGGTTTAATTTATTATATAAATAATTCAATAGTTTAATTTATTATAAAATTAATTCAATCGTTTAATTTATAATGAATTGTTTAATTTATTACAAAATAATTCGTGATTATTTTAAAATGAATTGTTTAATTTATTATAAAAATAATTCAAAGGTTAATTTTTTATATAAATAATGCAATAGTTTCATTCATTATATAAATAATTCAATAGTTTTGTAGAGTATGAATTGTTTAATTTATTACATACATAATTCAATCGTTTCATTTATAATGAATTGTTTAATTTATTATATAAATGATTCAAGTGATTATTTTAAAATGAATTGATTAATTTATTATAAAAATAATTCAAAGTTTAATTTATCATATAAACAATGCAATAGTTTAATTTATTATGTGAAGAATTCAATGGTTTAATTTATAATGAATTGTTTAATTTATTATATAAATGATTCAAGTGATTATTTTGAAATAAATTGATTAATTTATCATAAAAATAATTCAAAGTTTAATTTATTATAAAAATAATTCAATCGTTTAATTTATAATGAATTGTTTGATTTATGATGAATTGTTTAATTTATGAAAATAAATAATTCTGGTGATTATTTTAAAATGATTTGATTAATTTATTATAGAAATAATTCAAAGTTTAATTTATCATACAAATAATTCAATAGCTTAATTTATAATGAATTTTAAAATTTATTATATGAATCATACAATAATTTAATTTAAAATGAATTGTTTAATTTATTTGATATATAATTCAAGTGATTATTTTTAAGTGAATTGTTTAATTTATTACAAAAATAATTCAAGGTTTAATTTATTATATAAATAATTCAATAGTTTAATTTATTATATAAATAATTCTGGTGATTATTTTAAAATGATTGATTTATTATAGCAATAATTCAAAGTTTAATTTTCATACATACAATTCAATAGCTTAATTTATAATGAATTGTATAATTTATTATATACATAATTCCAGTGATTATTTTTAAATTATTTGTTTAATTTATTACAAAAATAATTCAAAGTTTAATTTTTTTATGTAAATAATGCAATCGTTTAATTTATTATATAAATAATTCAATAGTTTAATTCATAATGAATTGTTTAATTTATTATATAAATAATTCAATAGTTTAATTTATAATGAATTGTTTAATTTATTATAAAAATAATTCAAAGTTTAGTTTATTATGTAAATAATTCAATAGTTTATTTTATAATGAATTGTTTATTTTATTATAAAAATAATTCAAAGTTTAATTTTTTAATGTAAATAATGCAATCGTTTCATTTATTATATAAATAATTCAATAGTTTAATGTATAATGAATTGTTTAATTTATTATATAAATAATTCAAGTGATTATTTTTTAAATGAATTGTTTATTTTATTATAGAAATAATTAAAAGTTTAATTTATTATATAAATAATTCAATAGTTTCATTTATTATATAAATAACTCAACAGATTAATTCATAATGAATTGTTTAATTTATTATATAAATCATACAATAATTTAATTTAAAATGAATTGTTTAATTTATTTGATAAATAATTCAATGATTATTTTTAAATGAATTGTTTAATTTATTATAAAAGTAATTCAAGGTTTAATTTATAATGAATTGTTGAATTTATTATATAAATAATTCAATAGTTTAATTTATAATGAATTGTTTAATTTATTCTGAAAATAATTCAAAGTTTAGTTTATTATGTAAATAATTAAATAGATTAATTTATAAAGAATTGTTTAGTTTATTGTATAAATAATTCAAGTGATTATTTTAAAATGTATTGTTTAATTTATTCAAAAAATAATTCAAAGTTCAATTTTTTATATTATTGATGCAATAGTTTAATTTATTGTATGAATAATTCAATAGTTTAATTTATAAAGAATTGTTTAATTTATGATATAAATAATTCAATAGTTTAATTTAAAATGATTTGTTTAATTTATTACATCAATAAATCAAGTGATTATTTTAAAATAAATTGATTAATTTTTTATAAAAATAATTCAAAGTTTAATTTATTACATTAATAATTCAATAGTTTAATTTGTAATGAATTGTTTAATTTATTACATAAATAATTCAAGTGATTACTTTAAAATGAATTGTTTAATTTATTATAAAAATGATTCAATAGTTTCATTTGTAATGAATTGTTTAATTTATTCTGTGAATGATTCAAGTGATTATTTCAAAATGAATTGTTTAATTTATTATAAAAAAAATTCAATAGTTTCTTTTATAATGAATTGTTTAATTTATTATATAAATGATTCAAGTGATTATTTTATAATGAATTGTTTAATTTATTATAAAAATAGTTCAAAGTTTAATTTATTATATAAACAATGCAAAAGTTTAATAGAATTCAATCGTTTAATTTATAATTCATTGTTTAATTTATTACATCAATAATTCTGGTGATTATTTTTAAATTATTTGTTTATTTTATTGCATAAATAATTCCAGGTATAATCTTTAAATTATTTGTTTTATTGATTATAAAAATAATTCAAAGTTTAATTTATTATATAAATAATTCAATAGTTTAATTTATTATATAAATAACTCAACAAATTAATTCATAATGAATTGTTTAATTTATTATATAAATAATTCTCGTGAATATTTTTTAATTATTTGTTTATTTTATCATATAAATAATTCTAGTGATTATTTTTAAATTGTTTGTTTAATTTATTATAAAAATAATTCAAAGTTTAATTTATCATATAAATAACTCAATAGTTTAATTTATTATATGAATAGCTCAACAGATTAATTCATAATGAATTGTTTAATTTATTATATAAATAATTCAATAGTTTAATTTAAAATGAATTGTTTAATTTATTTTATCAATAAATCATGTAATTATTTTAAAATGAATTGTTTAATTTATTATTAAAATAAGTTATATTTTCTTAATTATATAAATAATTCAATAGTTAATTGATTATATAAATAATTCAATAGTTTAATTTATAATGAATTGTTTAATTTATTATATAAATCATACAATAATTTAATTTAAAATGAATTGTTTAATTTATTATAAAAATAATTCAAGGTTTAATTTATTATATAAATAAATCAATAGTTTAATTCATTATAAAAACAATTCAATGGTTTAATTTATAATGAATTGTTTAATTTATTATATAAATAATTCAAGTGATTATTCTTTAAATGAATTGTTTATTTTATTATAAAAATAATTAAAAGTTTAATTTATTATAAAAATAATTCAACGTTTAGTTTATTGTATAAATAATTCAATAGTTTAATTTATAATGAATTGTTTAATTTATTATATGAATAATTCAAGTGATTATTTTAACATGAATTGTTTAATTTATTATATAAATATTTCAAAGTTTCATTTATGATATAAATAATGCAATAGTTTAATTTATTATATAAATAATGCAATAGTTTAATTTATTATATAAATAATTCAATAGTTTAATTTATAATGAATTGTTTAATTTATTACATAAATAAATCAAGTGATTATTTTAAAATAAATTGATTAATTTTTTATAAAAATAATTCAAAGTTTAATTTATTACATAAATAATTCAATAGTTTAATTTATTATGAATTGTTTAATTTATTATGTAAATAATTCAATAGTTTAATTTATATAAATAACTCATGTGATTATTTTAAAATGAATTGTTGAATTTATTATAAAAATAATTCAATAGTTTCATTTGTAATGAATTGTTTAATTTATTATGTGAATGATTCAAGTGATTATTTTAAAATGAATTGTTTAATTTATTATATAAACAATGCAATAGTTTAATTTATTATATAAAGAATTCAATCGTTTAATTTATAATTAATTGTTTAATTTATTACATCAATAATTCTGGTGATTATTTTTCAATTATTTGTTTATTTTATTGCATAAATAATTCCAGGTATTATCTTTAAATTATTTGTTTAATTTATTATAAAAATAATTCAAAGTTTAATTCATTATATAAATAATTCAATAGTTTAATTTACTATATAAATAACTCAACAGATTAATTCATAATGAATTGTTTAATTTATTATATAAATAATTCTCGTGAATATTTTTAAATTATTTGTTTATTTTATCATATAACTAATTCTAGTGATTATTTTTAAATTATTTGTTTAATTTATTATAAAAATAATTCAAAGTTTAATTTATCATATAAATAACTCAATAGTTTAATTTATTATATGAATAGCTCAACAGATTAATTGAGAATGAATTGTTTAATTTATTTTATAAATAACTCAATAATTTAACTTAAATTGTTTAATATAATTTATAAATAATTGATGTGATTATTTAAAAATGAATTGTTTAATTTATTTTATAAATAATTCAAGTGATTATTTTAAAATAAAGTGATTGATTTATTATAAAAATGCTTCAAAGTTTAATTTATTACATAAATAATTCAATACTTTAATATAAAATTAATTGTTTAATTTATTATATAAAAATCATGTGATTATTTTTAAATGAATTGTTTAATTCATTATAAAAATAATTCAAAGGTTAATTTTTTTATACAAATAATGCAATAGTTTAATTTATTATATAAATAATTCAATTGTTTAATTCAATACTTTAATTAACAATGAATTGTTTAACTTATTTTACAAATAACTCAAAGTTTAATTTGTTATAAAAATAATTCAATCGTTTAATTTATAATGAATTGTTTAATTTACTATTAAAATAATTCAATAGTTTGATTTGTGATGAATTGTTTAATTTATTATATAAATAATTCTGGTGATTATTTTAAAATGATTCGATTAATTTATTATAGAAATAATTCAAAGTTTAATTTATCATACAAATAATTCAATAGCTTAATTTATAACGAATTGTTTAATTTATGACATAAATCATACAATAATTTAATTTAAAATGAATTATTTAATTTATTTGATAAATAATTCAAGTGATTATATTTAAATGAATTGTTTAATTTATTATATAAATAATTCAATAGTTTAATTTATAATGAATTGTTTAATTTATCATATAAATAATTCGAGTGATTAAGTTTAAATGATTTGTTTAATTTATTATGAAGATAATTCAAAGTTTAATTTACTATATGAATAAATCAATAGTTTATTTTATAATGAATTGTTTAATTTATTATATAAATAATTCAAGTTATTATTTTTTAAATGAATTGTTTATTTTATTATAAAAATAATTCAAAGTTTAATTTTTTATTTAAATAATGCAATTGTTTAATATATTATATAAATAATTCAATCATTTAATTTATAATGAATTGTTTAATTTATTATATGAATAATTCAATAGTTTAATTTATAATGAATTGTTTAATTTATTACATCAATAAATCAAGTGATTATTTTAAAATAAATTGATTGATTTTTTATAAAAATAATTCAATAGTTTCATTTATAATGAATTGTTTAATTTATTATATAAATGATTCAAGTGATTATTTTAAAATGATTTGTTTAATTTAATATAAAAATAATTCAAAGTTTAATTTATCATATAAATAATTCAATAGTTTAATTTATTATATGAATAACTCAACAGATTAATTTATAATGAATTGTTTAATTTATTACATAAATAATTCAATAGTTTAATTTAAAATGAATTGTTTAATATATTTTATCAATAAATCATGTAATTATTTTAAAATGAATTGTTTAATTTATTATTAAAATAAGTTAGATTTTCTAAATTATACAAATAATTCAACAGTTTAATTTATCATAAAAATAATTCAAAGTTTAATTTATTGTAAAAATAAATCAATACTTTAATTAACAATGAATAGTTTAATTTATTATAAAAATAATTCAATAGTTTAATTTATAATGAATTGTTCAATTTATCATATAAATAATTCTGGTGATTATTTTAAAATGATTTGATTAATTTATTATAAAAATAATTCAATAATTTCATTTATAATGAATTGTTTAATTTATTATATGAATAATTCCAGTGATTATTTTTATGTAAATAATGCCATTGTTTAATTTATTATATAAATAATTCAATAGTTTAATTTATAATGAATTGTTCAATTTATTATAAAAATAATTCAAAGTTTAATTTATTACATAAATAATTCAATAGTTTAATTTGTAATGAATTGTTTAATTTATTACATAAATAATTCAAGTGATTATTTTAAAATGAATTGTTTATTTATTATAAAAATAAATCAAAGTTTAATTTTTTATACAAATAATGCAATAGTTTAATTAATTACATAAATAATTCAATAGTTTAATTTATAATGAATTGTTTAATTTATTATATAAATGATTCAAGTGATTATTTTAAAATAAATTGATTAATTTATTATAAAAAGAATTCAAAGTTTAATTTATTATATAAATAATTCAATCGTTTAATTTATAATGAATTGTTTAATTTATTATATGAATAATTCAAGTGATTATTTTAACATGAATTGTTTAATTTATTATATAAATATTTCAAAGTTTCATTTATGATATAAATAATGCAATAGTTTAATTTATTATATAAATAATGCAATAGTTTAATTTATTATATAAATAATTCAATAGTTTAATTTATAATGAATTGTTTAATTTATTACATAAATAAATCAAGTGATTATTTTAAAATAAATTGATTAATTTTTTATAAAAATAATTCAAAGTTTAATTTATTACATAAATAATTCAATAGTTTAATTTATTATGAATTGTTTAATTTATTATGTAAATAATTCAATAGTTTAATTTATATAAATAACTCATGTGATTATTTTAAAATGAATTGTTGAATTTATTATAAAAATAATTCAATAGTTTCATTTGTAATGAATTGTTTAATTTATTATGTGAATGATTCAAGTGATTATTTTAAAATGAATTGTTTAATTTATTATATAAACAATGCAATAGTTTAATTTATTATATAAAGAATTCAATCGTTTAATTTATAATTAATTGTTTAATTTATTACATCAATAATTCTGGTGATTATTTTTCAATTATTTGTTTATTTTATTGCATAAATAATTCCAGGTATTATCTTTAAATTATTTGTTTAATTTATTATAAAAATAATTCAAAGTTTAATTCATTATATAAATAATTCAATAGTTTAATTTACTATATAAATAACTCAACAGATTAATTCATAATGAATTGTTTAATTTATTATATAAATAATTCTCGTGAATATTTTTAAATTATTTGTTTATTTTATCATATAACTAATTCTAGTGATTATTTTTAAATTATTTGTTTAATTTATTATAAAAATAATTCAAAGTTTAATTTATCATATAAATAACTCAATAGTTTAATTTATTATATGAATAGCTCAACAGATTAATTGAGAATGAATTGTTTAATTTATTTTATAAATAACTCAATAATTTAACTTAAATTGTTTAATATAATTTATAAATAATTGATGTGATTATTTAAAAATGAATTGTTTAATTTATTTTATAAATAATTCAAGTGATTATTTTAAAATAAAGTGATTGATTTATTATAAAAATGCTTCAAAGTTTAATTTATTACATAAATAATTCAATACTTTAATATAAAATTAATTGTTTAATTTATTATATAAAAATCATGTGATTATTTTTAAATGAATTGTTTAATTCATTATAAAAATAATTCAAAGGTTAATTTTTTTATACAAATAATGCAATAGTTTAATTTATTATATAAATAATTCAATTGTTTAATTCAATACTTTAATTAACAATGAATTGTTTAACTTATTTTACAAATAACTCAAAGTTTAATTTGTTATAAAAATAATTCAATCGTTTAATTTATAATGAATTGTTTAATTTACTATTAAAATAATTCAATAGTTTGATTTGTGATGAATTGTTTAATTTATTATATAAATAATTCTGGTGATTATTTTAAAATGATTCGATTAATTTATTATAGAAATAATTCAAAGTTTAATTTATCATACAAATAATTCAATAGCTTAATTTATAACGAATTGTTTAATTTATGACATAAATCATACAATAATTTAATTTAAAATGAATTATTTAATTTATTTGATAAATAATTCAAGTGATTATATTTAAATGAATTGTTTAATTTATTATATAAATAATTCAATAGTTTAATTTATAATGAATTGTTTAATTTATCATATAAATAATTCGAGTGATTAAGTTTAAATGATTTGTTTAATTTATTATGAAGATAATTCAAAGTTTAATTTACTATATGAATAAATCAATAGTTTATTTTATAATGAATTGTTTAATTTATTATATAAATAATTCAAGTTATTATTTTTTAAATGAATTGTTTATTTTATTATAAAAATAATTCAAAGTTTAATTTTTTATTTAAATAATGCAATTGTTTAATATATTATATAAATAATTCAATCATTTAATTTATAATGAATTGTTTAATTTATTATATGAATAATTCAATAGTTTAATTTATAATGAATTGTTTAATTTATTACATCAATAAATCAAGTGATTATTTTAAAATAAATTGATTGATTTTTTATAAAAATAATTCAATAGTTTCATTTATAATGAATTGTTTAATTTATTATATAAATGATTCAAGTGATTATTTTAAAATGATTTGT
Source organism: Heptranchias perlo (assembly GCF_035084215.1). NCBI lineage: Eukaryota > Metazoa > Chordata > Chondrichthyes > Hexanchiformes > Hexanchidae > Heptranchias > Heptranchias perlo. Next base: position 164,262 of record NW_027140036.1, on the reverse strand, counting down.
TTAATTTAATATAAAAATAATTCAAAGTTTAATTTATCATATAAATAATTCAATAGTTTAATTTATTATATGAATAACTCAACAGATTAATTTATAATGAATTGTTTAATTTATTACATAAATAATTCAATAGTTTAATTTAAAATGAATTGTTTAATATATTTTATCAATAAATCATGTAATTATTTTAAAATGAATTGTTTAATTTATTATTAAAATAAGTTAGATTTTCTAAATTATACAAATAATTCAACAGTTTAATTTATCATAAAAATAATTCAAAGTTTAATTTATTGTAAAAATAAATCAATACTTTAATTAACAATGAATAGTTTAATTTATTATAAAAATAATTCAATAGTTTAATTTATAATGAATTGTTCAATTTATCATATAAATAATTCTGGTGATTATTTTAAAATGATTTGATTAATTTATTATAAAAATAATTCAATAATTTCATTTATAATGAATTGTTTAATTTATTATATGAATAATTCCAGTGATTATTTTTATGTAAATAATGCCATTGTTTAATTTATTATATAAATAATTCAATAGTTTAATTTATAATGAATTGTTCAATTTATTATAAAAATAATTCAAAGTTTAATTTATTACATAAATAATTCAATAGTTTAATTTGTAATGAATTGTTTAATTTATTACATAAATAATTCAAGTGATTATTTTAAAATGAATTGTTTATTTATTATAAAAATAAATCAAAGTTTAATTTTTTATACAAATAATGCAATAGTTTAATTAATTACATAAATAATTCAATAGTTTAATTTATAATGAATTGTTTAATTTATTATATAAATGATTCAAGTGATTATTTTAAAATAAATTGATTAATTTATTATAAAAAGAATTCAAAGTTTAATTTATTATATAAATAATTCAATCGTTTAATTTATAATGAATTGTTTAATTTATTATATGAATAATTCAAGTGATTATTTTAACATGAATTGTTTAATTTATTATATAAATATTTCAAAGTTTCATTTATGATATAAATAATGCAATAGTTTAATTTATTATATAAATAATGCAATAGTTTAATTTATTATATAAATAATTCAATAGTTTAATTTATAATGAATTGTTTAATTTATTACATAAATAAATCAAGTGATTATTTTAAAATAAATTGATTAATTTTTTATAAAAATAATTCAAAGTTTAATTTATTACATAAATAATTCAATAGTTTAATTTATTATGAATTGTTTAATTTATTATGTAAATAATTCAATAGTTTAATTTATATAAATAACTCATGTGATTATTTTAAAATGAATTGTTGAATTTATTATAAAAATAATTCAATAGTTTCATTTGTAATGAATTGTTTAATTTATTATGTGAATGATTCAAGTGATTATTTTAAAATGAATTGTTTAATTTATTATATAAACAATGCAATAGTTTAATTTATTATATAAAGAATTCAATCGTTTAATTTATAATTAATTGTTTAATTTATTACATCAATAATTCTGGTGATTATTTTTCAATTATTTGTTTATTTTATTGCATAAATAATTCCAGGTATTATCTTTAAATTATTTGTTTAATTTATTATAAAAATAATTCAAAGTTTAATTCATTATATAAATAATTCAATAGTTTAATTTACTATATAAATAACTCAACAGATTAATTCATAATGAATTGTTTAATTTATTATATAAATAATTCTCGTGAATATTTTTAAATTATTTGTTTATTTTATCATATAACTAATTCTAGTGATTATTTTTAAATTATTTGTTTAATTTATTATAAAAATAATTCAAAGTTTAATTTATCATATAAATAACTCAATAGTTTAATTTATTATATGAATAGCTCAACAGATTAATTGAGAATGAATTGTTTAATTTATTTTATAAATAACTCAATAATTTAACTTAAATTGTTTAATATAATTTATAAATAATTGATGTGATTATTTAAAAATGAATTGTTTAATTTATTTTATAAATAATTCAAGTGATTATTTTAAAATAAAGTGATTGATTTATTATAAAAATGCTTCAAAGTTTAATTTATTACATAAATAATTCAATACTTTAATATAAAATTAATTGTTTAATTTATTATATAAAAATCATGTGATTATTTTTAAATGAATTGTTTAATTCATTATAAAAATAATTCAAAGGTTAATTTTTTTATACAAATAATGCAATAGTTTAATTTATTATATAAATAATTCAATTGTTTAATTCAATACTTTAATTAACAATGAATTGTTTAACTTATTTTACAAATAACTCAAAGTTTAATTTGTTATAAAAATAATTCAATCGTTTAATTTATAATGAATTGTTTAATTTACTATTAAAATAATTCAATAGTTTGATTTGTGATGAATTGTTTAATTTATTATATAAATAATTCTGGTGATTATTTTAAAATGATTCGATTAATTTATTATAGAAATAATTCAAAGTTTAATTTATCATACAAATAATTCAATAGCTTAATTTATAACGAATTGTTTAATTTATGACATAAATCATACAATAATTTAATTTAAAATGAATTATTTAATTTATTTGATAAATAATTCAAGTGATTATATTTAAATGAATTGTTTAATTTATTATATAAATAATTCAATAGTTTAATTTATAATGAATTGTTTAATTTATCATATAAATAATTCGAGTGATTAAGTTTAAATGATTTGTTTAATTTATTATGAAGATAATTCAAAGTTTAATTTACTATATGAATAAATCAATAGTTTATTTTATAATGAATTGTTTAATTTATTATATAAATAATTCAAGTTATTATTTTTTAAATGAATTGTTTATTTTATTATAAAAATAATTCAAAGTTTAATTTTTTATTTAAATAATGCAATTGTTTAATATATTATATAAATAATTCAATCATTTAATTTATAATGAATTGTTTAATTTATTATATGAATAATTCAATAGTTTAATTTATAATGAATTGTTTAATTTATTACATCAATAAATCAAGTGATTATTTTAAAATAAATTGATTGATTTTTTATAAAAATAATTCAATAGTTTCATTTATAATGAATTGTTTAATTTATTATATAAATGATTCAAGTGATTATTTTAAAATGATTTGTTTAATTTAATATAAAAATAATTCAAAGTTTAATTTATCATATAAATAATTCAATAGTTTAATTTATTATATGAATAACTCAACAGATTAATTTATAATGAATTGTTTAATTTATTACATAAATAATTCAATAGTTTAATTTAAAATGAATTGTTTAATATATTTTATCAATAAATCATGTAATTATTTTAAAATGAATTGTTTAATTTATTATTAAAATAAGTTAGATTTTCTAAATTATACAAATAATTCAACAGTTTAATTTATCATAAAAATAATTCAAAGTTTAATTTATTGTAAAAATAAATCAATACTTTAATTAACAATGAATAGTTTAATTTATTATAAAAATAATTCAATAGTTTAATTTATAATGAATTGTTCAATTTATCATATAAATAATTCTGGTGATTATTTTAAAATGATTTGATTAATTTATTATAAAAATAATTCAATAATTTCATTTATAATGAATTGTTTAATTTATTATATGAATAATTCCAGTGATTATTTTTATGTAAATAATGCCATTGTTTAATTTATTATATAAATAATTCAATAGTTTAATTTATAATGAATTGTTCAATTTATTATAAAAATAATTCAAAGTTTAATTTATTACATAAATAATTCAATAGTTTAATTTGTAATGAATTGTTTAATTTATTACATAAATAATTCAAGTGATTATTTTAAAATGAATTGTTTATTTATTATAAAAATAAATCAAAGTTTAATTTTTTATACAAATAATGCAATAGTTTAATTAATTACATAAATAATTCAATAGTTTAATTTATAATGAATTGTTTAATTTATTATATAAATGATTCAAGTGATTATTTTAAAATAAATTGATTAATTTATTATAAAAAGAATTCAAAGTTTAATTTATTATATAAATAATTCAATCGTTTAATTTATAATGAATTGTTTAATTTATTACATAAATAATTCACGTGATTATTTTAGAATGAATTGTTTGATTTATTGTTAAAATAAGTCAAATTTTATTAATTATATAAATGATTCAATAGTTTAATTGATTATATCAACAATACAATAGTTTAATTTCTAATGAAATGTTTAATTTATTATATAAATCATACAATAATTTAATTTATAATGAATTGTTTCATTTATTTGATAAATAATTCAAGTGATTATTTTAAAATGAATTGTTTCATTTATTATAAAAATAATTCAAGGTTTAATTTATTACATCAATAATTTAATGGTTTAATTTATAATGAATTGTTTAATTTATTACATAAATAATTCAATAGTTGAATTTATAATGAATTGCTTAAATTATTTTATAAATAATTCATGTGATTATTTTAAAATGAATTGTTTAATTTATAATAAAAATAATTCAAAGTTTAATTTATTATACAAGTAATTCAAGAGTTTAATTGATAATGAATTGTACAATTTATTTTATAAATAATTCAAGTAATTATTTTAAAATGAATTGTTTAATTTATTATAAAAATAATTCAAAGTTTAATTTATCATGTAAAAAATGCAATAGTTTAATATATAATATCAATAATTCAATCGTTTAATTCATAATGAATTGTTTAATTTATTATATTAATAATTCTCGTGATTATTTTTAAATTATTTGTTTATTTTATTATATAAATAATTCTAGTGATTATTTTTAAATTATTTGTTTAATTTATTACATAAATAATTCAATAGTTTAATTTTTAAAATATAAATAATTCAATAGTTTAATTTATAATGAATTGTTTAATTTATTATATAAATAATTCAATGGTTTAATTGAAAATGAATTGTTTTATTTATTTGATAAATAATTCAAGTGATGATTTTTAAATGAATTGTTTAATTTATTACAAAAATAATTCAAAGTTTAATTTATGACATAAATAATTCAATAGTTTAATTTATAATGAATTGTTTAATTTATTACATAAATAATTCAAGTGATTATTTAAAATGAATTGTTTAGTTTATTATAAAAATAATTCAAAGTTTAATTTATGACATAAATAATTCAATATTTTAATTTATAATGAATTGTTTAATTTATTATATAAATAATTCAATGGTTTAATTGAAAATGAATTGTTTTATTTATTTGATAAATAATTCAAGTGATGATTTTTAAATGAATTGTTTAATTTATTACAAAAATAATTCAAAGTTTAATTTATGACATAAATAATTCAATAGTTTAATTTATAATGAATTGTTTAATTTATTACATAAATAATTCAAGCGATTATTTAAAATGAATTGTTTAATTTATTATATAAATAATGCAATAGTTTAATTTATCATATAAAAAATGCAATAGTTTAATTAATTATATAAATAATTCAATTGTTCAATTTACAATGAATTGTTTAATATATTATATGAATAATTCAAGAGTTTAATTTATAATTAATTGCTTAATTTATTATGCAAATAATTCATGTGATTATATTAAAATAAATTGAACAATTTATAATAAAAATAATTCAAAGTTTAGTTTATTGTATAAATAATTCAATAGTTTAATTTATAATGAATTGATTAATTTATTATATGAATAATTCAAGCGATTATTTCAACATGAATTGTTTAATTTATTATAAAAATATTTCAAAGTTTCATTTATTATATAAATAATGGAATAGTTTAATTTATTATATAAATAATGCAATAGTTTAATTTATTATATAAATAATTCAATAGTTTAATTTATGATGAATTGTATAATTTATTATATAAATAATTCTAGTGATTATTTTAAAATAAATTGATTAATTTGTTATAAACATAGTTTAAAGTTTAATTTATCACATAAATAATTCAATAGTTTAATTTATAATGAATTGTTTAATTTATTACATAAATAAATCAAGTGATTATTTTAAAATGAATTGTTTAATTTATTATGTAAATAATTCAACAATTTAATTTATAATGAATTGTTTAATTTATTATATAAAGAATTCAATAGTTTAATTTATAATTAATTGTTTAATTTATCATTAAAATGAGTCAAATTTTATTAATTATATAAATCATTCAATAGTTTAATTGATTATATCAATAATTCAATGGTTTAATTCATAATGAATTGTTTAATTTATTATATAAATCATACAATAATTTAATTCATAATGAATTGTTTAATTTATTTGATAAATAATTCAAGTGATTATTTTTAAGTGTCTGGTTTAATTTATTATAAAAATAATTCAAGGTTTAATTTATTATATGTATAATTCAATCATTTAATTTATTATAAAAATAATTCAATAGTTTAATTTATAATGATTTGTTTAATTTATTATATAAATAATTCTGGTGATTATTTTAAAATGATTTTTTGAATTTATTATAGAAGTAATTCAAAGTTTAATTTATTATATAAATAATTCAACAGTTCAATTTATTATGAATTGTTTAATTTATTATGTAAATAATTCAATAGTCTAATTTATAATGAATAGTTTAATTTATGATATAAATAATTCAAGCGATTATTTTAAAATGAATTGTTTGATTTATTATAAAAATAATTCAAAGTTTAATTTTTTACATAAATAATTTGTGTGATTATTTTAAAATAACTAATTTAATATATCAATAATTCAATCGTTTAATTTATAATGAATTGTTTAATTTATTTTATAAATAATTCAATACTTTAACATATAATTAATTGTTTAATTTATTATATAAAAAATTCAAGTGATTATTTTAAAATAAATTGATTACTTTATTATAAAAATAATTCAAAGTTTAATTTATTACAGAAATAATTCAATAGTTTAATTTATTATATAAATAATTCAACAGCATAATATATAATGAATTGTTTAATTTATTATATAAATAATTCTGGTGATTATTTTTAAATGATTTGATTAATTTATTATAGAAATAATTCAAAGTTTAATTTATCATACATATAATTCAATAGCTTAATTTATAATGAATTGTTTAATTTATTATATAAGTAATTCAATAGTTTAATTTATAATGAATTGTTTAATTTATTATATAAATAATTCCAGTGATTATTTTTAAATTATTTGTTTAATTTATTACATAAATAATTCGAGTGATTACGTTTAAATGATTTGTTTAATTTATTATAAAGATAATTCAAAGTTTAATTTATTATATAAATAATTCAATAGTTTATTTTATAATGAATTGTTTAATTTATTATATAAATAATTCAAGTGATTATTTTTTAAATGAATTGTTTATTTTATTGTAAAAATAATTCAAAGTTTAATTTTTTAATGTAAATAATTCAATTGTTTAATTTATTATATAAATAATTCAATAGTTTAATTTATAATGAATTGTTTAATTTATTACACAAATAATTCAATAGTTTAATTTATAATGAATTGTTTAATTTATTATAAAAATAATTCAAAGTTTAGTTTATTATGTAAACAATTCAAAGTTTAATTTATTATATAAATAATTCAATAGTTTAATTTATTATGAATTGTTTAATTTATTATACAAATAATTCATGTGATTATTTTAAAATGAATTGTTTAATTTATTATAAAAATAATTCAATAGTTTCATTTGTAATGAATTGTTTAATTTATCATATATTTGATTCAAGCGATTATTTTAAAATGAATTGTTTAATTTATTATAAATATAATTCAAAGTTTAATTTATTATAAAAATAATTCATGTGATTATTTTAAAATGTATTGTTTAATTTATTCTAAATATAATTCAATAGTTTAATTAATAATGAATTGTTTAATTTATTATATAAATGATTCAAGTGATTATTTTAAAATGAATTGTTTAATTTAATATAAAAATAATTCATGTGATTATTTTAAAATGAATTGTTTAATTTATTATAAAAATAATTCATGTGATTATTTTAAAATGTATTGTTTAATTTATTCTAAATATAATTCAATAGTTTAATTAATAATGAATTGTTTAATTTAGTATATAAATGATTCAAGTGATTATTTTAAAATGAATTGTTTAATTTAATATAAAAATAATTCAAAGTTTAATTTATTATAAAAATAATTCAATAGTTTCATTTGTAATGAATTGTTTAATTTATCATATAAATGATTCAAGCGATTATTTTAAAATGAATTGTTTAATTTATTATGAATATAATTCAAAGTTTAATTTATTATAAAAATAATTCATGTGATTATTTTAAAATGTATTGTTTAATTTATTCTAAATATAATTCAATAGTTTAATTAATAATGAATTGTTTAATTTATTATATAAATAATTCTGGTGATTATTTTTAAATGATTTGATTAATTTGTTATAGAAATAATTCAAAGTTTAATTTATCATACATATAATTCAATAGCTTAATTTATAATGAATTGTTTAATTTATTATATCAATAATTCAATAGTTTAATTTATAATGAATTGTTTAATTTATTATGTCAATAGTTCAATAGTTTAATTTATAATGAATTGTTTAATTTATTTTAGAAATAAATCATTTCATTATTTTAAAATGAATTGTTTAATTTATTATTAAAATAAGTCAAATTTTATTAATTATATTAATAATTCAATAGTTTAGTTGATTATATAAATAATTCAATAGTTTAATTTATAATGAATTGTTTAATTTATTACATAAATAATTCTCGTAATTATTTTTAAATCATTTCTTTATTTTATTGTATAAATAATTCTCGGGATTATTTTAAAATTGATTGTTTAATTTATTATAAAAATAATTCAAAGTTTAATTTATGATATAAATAATTCAATAGTTTAATTTATAATGAATTGTTTAATTTATTACATAAATAAATCAAGTGATTATTTTAAAATGAATTGTTTAATTCATTATAAAAATAATTCAAAGGTTAATTTTTTTATATAAATAATGCAATAGTTTAATTTATTATATAAATAATTCATGTGATTATTTTAAAATGAATTGTTTAATTTATTATAAAAATAATTCAATAGTTTCATTTGTAATGAATTGTTTAATTTATCATATATTTGATTCAAGCGATTATTTTAAAATGAATTGTTTAATTTATTATAAATATAATTCAAAGTTTAATTTATTATAAAAATAATTCATGTGATTATTTTAAAATGTATTGTTTAATTTATTCTAAATATAATTCAATAGTTTAATTAATAATGAATTGTTTAATTTATTATATAAATGATTCAAGTGATTATTTTAAAATGAATTGTTTAATTTAATATAAAAATAATTCAAAGTTTAATTTATTATAGAAATAATTCAAAGTTTAATTTATTATACAAATAATTCAATAGATTAATTTATTATATAAATAATTCAATAGTTTAATTTATAATGAATTGCTTAATTTATTAAATAAATAATTCAATTGTTTCATTTATAATGAATTGTTTAATTTGTTATATAAATGTTTCAAGTGATTTTTTAAAAATAAATTGATTAATTTATTATAAAAATAATTCAAAGTTTAATTGATTTTATAAATAATTCCATAGTTTAATTTGTAATGAATTGTATAATTTATTATATAAATAATTCAATAGTTTGATTTATGATGAATTGTTTAATTTATTATATAAATCATTCAATCATTTAATTTATAATGAATTGTTTAATTTATTATATAAATAATTCAAGTGATTATTTTAAAATGAATTGTTTAATTTATTATAAAAATCATTCAAAGGTTAATTTTTTTATATAAATAATGCAACAGTTTAATTTATTGTATCAATAATTCAATCGTTTAATTCATAATGAATTGTTTCATTTATTATAAAAATAATTCAATAGTTTGATTTATGATGAATTGTTTAATTTATTATATAAATCATTCAAAAATTTAATTCACAATGAATTGTTAAATTTATTATATAAATAATTCAAGTGATTATTTAAAAATGAATTGTTTAATTTAATATTGAAATAATTCAAAGTTTAATTTGTTATATATAATTCAATAGTTTAATTTATTATATAAATAATTCAATCATTTAATTGATAATGAATTGTTTAATTTATTATATAAATCATTCAAGTGATTGTTTTTAAATTATTTGTTTAACTTATTATAAAAATAATTCAAAGTTTAATTTATTATATGAACAATTCAATAGTTTAATTTATTATATAAATAATTCAATAGTTTAATTTATTATATAAATAATTCAATAGTTTAATTTATAATGAATTGATTAATTTATTTTATAAATAAATCATTTCATTATTTTAAAATGAATTGTTTAATTTATGATTAAAATAAGTCAAATTTTATGAATTATATTAATAATTCAATAGTTTAATTGATTATATAAATAATTCAATAGTTTAATTTATAATGAATTGTTTAATTTATTACATAAATAATTCAAGTGATTATTTCAAAATGAATTGTTTAATTTATGATAAAAATAATTCAAAGTTTAATTTATTATATAAACATTGCAATAGTTTAATTTATTACACAAATAATTCAATCGTTTAATTTATAATGAATTGTTTAATTTATTATATAAATAATTCTAGTGATTATTTTTAAATCATTAGTTTCATTTATTATAAAAATAATTCAATAGTTTAATTTATCACATAAATAATTCAATAGTTTAATTTATAATGAATTGTTTAATTTATTATATAAATAATTCTGGTGATTATTTTAAAATGATTTGTTCAATTTATTATCGAAATAATTCAAAGTTTAATTTATTATATAAATAATTCAAGTGATTAATTTAAAATGAATTTTTTAATTTGTTATAACAATAATTCAATAGTTTCAATTATAATGAATTTTTAAATTTATTATATAAATAATTCAAGTGATTATTTTAAAATGTATTGTTTAATTTTTTCTAAAAATAATTCAAAGTTCAATTTTTTATATAATTGATGCAATAGTTTAATTTATTATATAAATAAATCAATAGTTTAATTTATAATGAATTGTTTAATTTATCATATAAATAATTCAAGAGTTTAATTTATAATGAATTGTTTAATTTATTATGTAAATAATTCAATAGTTTAATTTATAATGAATTGTATGATTTATTGCATCAATAAATGAAATGATTATTTTAAAATGAATTGTTTAATTTATTATAAATATAATTCAATGTTTAATTTTTGTATATAAATAATGCAATAGTTTAATTTATTACATAAATAATTCAATAGTTTAATTGATAATGAATTGTTTTATTTATTATATAAATAATTCAATAGTTTGATATATAATGAATTGTTTAATTTATTATATAAATAATTCTGGTGATTATTTTAAAATGATTTGTTTAATTTATTATGGAAATAATTCAAAGTTTAATTTATCATACAAATAATTCAATAGTTTAATTTATTATATGAATAATTCAATAGTTTAATTTATTATGAATTGTTTAATTTATTATATAAATAATTCAATAGTTTAAGTTATAATTAATTGTTTAATTTCTTTTATAAATAATTCATGTGATTATTTTAAAATGAATTGATTAATTTATTATAAAAATAATTCAAAGTTTAATTTATTATATAAATGATTCAATAGTTTAATTTATTATGAATTGTTTAATTTATTATATAAATAATTCAATAGTTTAAGTTATAATGAATTGTTTAATTTATTACATAAATAATTGAAGTGATTATTTTAAAATGAATTGTTTAATTTATTATAAAAATAATTCAAAGTTTAATTTATTATCAAAATAATTCGAAGTTTAATTTATTATATAAATAATTCAAAGTTTAATTTATTATCAAAATAATTCGAAGTTTAATTTATTATATAAATAATTCAAAGTTTAATTTATTATCAAAATAATTCGAAGTTTAATTTATTATATAAATAATTCAATTGTTTCATAGAGTCATAGAGTCATAGAGTTATACAGCATGGATAGAGGCCCTTCGGCCCATCGTGTCCGCGCCGGCCATCAAGCCCTGTCTACTCTAATCCCATATTCCAGCATTTGGTCCGTAGCCTTGTATGCTATGGCATTTCAAGTGCTCATCCAAATGCTTCTTGAATGTTGTGAGGGTTCCTGCCTCCACAACCCTTTCAGGCAGTGAGTTCCAGACTCCCCTCTAAACCTCATGCCTTTTACCTTGAATCTATGTTCCCTTGTTATGGAACCCTCAACGAAGGGAAAAAGCTCCTTCGTCTCCATCCTATCTGTGCCCCTCATAATTTTGTACACCTTAATCATGTCCCCCCTCAGCCTCCTCTGCTCCAAGGAAAACAAACCCAATCTTCCCAGTCTCTCTTCATAGCTGAAGCGCTCCAGCCCTGGTAACATCCTGGTGAATCGCCTCTGCACCCTCTCCAAAGCAATCACATCCTTCCTGTAGTGTGGCGACCAGAACTGCACACAGTACTCCAGCTGTGGCCTAACCAGTGTTTTATACAGCTCCATCATAACCTCCTTGCTCTTATATTCTATGCCTCAGCTAATAAAGGCAAGTATCCCATATGCCTTCTTTACCACCTTATCTACCTGTTCCGCCGCCTTCAGGGATCTGTGAACTTGCACACCAAGATCCCTCTGACCCTCTGTCTTGCCTCGGGTCCTCCCATTCATTGTGTATTCCCTTGCCTTGTTAGTCCCTCCAAAGTGCATCACCTCGCACTTCTCCGGGTTAAATTCCATTTGCCACTGTTCCGCCCATCTGACCAACCCATCTATATCGTCCTGCAGACTGAGGCTATCCTCCTCGCTATTTACCACACTACCAATTTTTGTATCATCAGCGAACTTACTGATCATACCTTTTACATTCATATCCAAGTCATTAATGTAGACCACAAACAGCAAGGGACCCAGCACCGATCCCTGTGGTACCCCACTGGCCACAGGCTTCCAGTCACAAAAACAACCTTCGACCATCACCCTCTGCCTTCTGCCACTAAGCCAGTTTTGTATCCAAAGTGCCAAGGCACCCTGGATTCCATGGGCTCGTACCTTCTTGACCAGTCTCCTGTGGGGGACTTTATCGAAGGCCTTACTGAAATCCATGTATACCACATCCACTGCGTTACCCTCATCCACACGCCGAGTCACCCCCTCAAAAAATTCAATCAAATTAGTCAGACATGATCTTCCCTTGACAAAGCCATGTTGACTATCCCTGATTATTTATAATGAATTGTTTAATTTGTTATATAAATGATTCCAGCGATTATTTTAAAATAAATTGATTAATTTTTATAAAAATAATTCAAAGTTTAATTTATTTTATAAATAATTCAAGAGTTTAATTTATAATGAATTGTTTAATTTATCATATAAATAATTCAAGAGTTTAATTTATAATGAATTGTTTAATTTATTATATAAATAATTCTACTGATAATTTTTAAATTATTTGTTTAACTTATTATAAAAATAATTCAAAGTTTAATTTATTATATAAATGATTCAAGTGATTATTTTTAAATGAATTGTTTCATTTATTATAAAAATAATTCAATGTTTAATTTGTTGTATAAATAATTCAATAGTTTAATTTATAATGAATTGTTTAATTATTATTATAAATAATTCATGTGATTATTTTTAAATGAATTGTTTTATTTATTTTAAAATAATTCAAATTTTCTTAATTATATGAATAATTCAATAGCTTAATTGATTACATAAATAATTCAATAGTTTAATTTATAATGAATTGTTTAATTTATTATATAAATCTTTCAATAGTTTAATTGATAATGAATAGTTTAATTTATTTTATAAATAATTCAAGTGATTATTTCACAATAAATTGATTGATTTGTTATAAAAATTATTCAAAGTTTAATTTATTATATAAATAATTCAATACTTTAATTTATAATGAATTGTTTAAATAATTATTTAAATAATTCAAGTGATTATGTTTCAATGAATTGTTTCCTTGATTATATAAATAATTCAAGGTTTAATTTATTATATAAATAATTCAATAGTTTAATTTATAATGAATTGTTTAATTTATTATATAAATAATTCTGGTGATTATTTTAAAATGAATTGTTTAATTTAATATAAAAATAATTCAAAGTTTAATTTGTTATATAAACAATGCAATAGTTTAATTTATTATATGAATAATTCGAGTGAGTATTTTCAAATTATTTGTTTAATTTATTATTTAAATAATTCTCGTGATTATTCTTAAATTATTTGTTTAATTTATCATAAAAATAATTCAATAGTATAATTTATTGTATAAATAATTCAATGGTTCAATTTATAATGAATTTTTGAATTGATTATATAAATAATTCAATAGTTTAATTTATAATGAATTGTTTAATTTATTATATAAATCATACAATAATTTAATTTATAATGAATTGTTTAATTTATTTGATAAATAACTGAAGTGATTATTTTTTAATGAATTGTTTAAATTATTATAAAAAATAATTCAAGGTTTAATTTATTATATAAATAATTCAATAGTTTAATGTGTTATAAAAATAATTCAATAGTTTAATTGAAAATGAATTGTTTAATTTATTATATAAATGATTCAAGTGGTTATTTTAAAATAAATTGATTACTTTATTATAAAAATAATTCAAAGTTTAATTTATTATAGAAATAATTCAATAGTTTAATTTATTATAAAAATAATTCAATAGTTTAATTTATAATGAATTGTTTAATTTATTTTTTAATAATTCAAGTAATTATTTTAAAATGAATTGTTTAATTTATTATAAAAATAATTCAAAGTTTAATTGATTATATAAATAATTCAACAGTTTAATTTATAATGAATTGTTTAATTTATTATATAAATGATTCAAGTGATTATTTTAAAATAAATTGATTACTTTTTCATAAAAATAATTCAAAGTTTAATTTATTGTCGAAATAATTCAATAGTTTAATTTATAATGAATTGTTTAATGTATTACATAAATAATTCAAGTGATTATTTTAAAATGAATTGTTTAATTTATTATACAAATAATGCAATAGTTTAATTTATTATATAAATAATTCAATCGTTTAATTTATAATGAATTGTTTCATTTATTATATAAATAATTCCAGTGATTATTTTAAAATTATTTGTTTAATTTATTGTACAAATAATTCTCGCGATTATTTTTTAATGATTTGTTTAATTTATTATAAAAACAATTCAAAGTTTAATTTATTATATAAATAATTCAATAGTTTAATTTGTAATGAATTGTTTAATTTATTATATAAATAATTCAAGTGATTATTTTGAAATGAATTGTTTATTTATTATCAATATAATTCAAAGTTTATTTTATTATATAAATAATTCTATAGTTTAATTTATTGTACAAATAATGCAATAGTTTAATCTATCATATAAATAATTCAATACTTTAATTAATAATGAATTGTTTAATTTATTCTATAAATAATTCAAGTGATTATTTTAAAATGAATTGTTTAATTTATTGTAAAATAATTCAAAGTTTAATTTATTATATAAATAATTCAATAGTTTAATTTATAATGAATTGTTTAATTTAGTACATAAATAATTCAAGTGATTCTTTTAAAATGAATTGTTCAATTTATTGTAAAAATAATTCAAAATTTAATTTATTATACAAATAATTGAATATTTAAATTTATAATTAATTGATCAATTTATTATAAAAATAATTCAAAGTTTAATTTAAAATGAATTGTTTAATTTTTTTGATCAATAATTCAAGTGATTATTTTTAAATGAATTATTTAATTTATTATAAAAATAATTCAAAGTTTAATTTATTGTATAAATAATAGAATAGTTTAATTTACAATGATTTGTTTAATTTCTTATATAAATAATTCAAGTGATTATTTTGTAAATGATTTGTTTAATTTATTATAAAAATAATGCAAGGTTTAATTTATTATACAAATAATTCAAGTGATTATTTTGAAATTAATTGTTTATTTATTATCAATATAATTCAAAGTTTATTTTATTAGAGAATAATTCTATAGTTTAATTTATTGTATAAATAATGCAATAGTTTAATCTATCATATAAATAATTCAATACTTTAATTAATAATGAATTGTTTAATTTATTGCATAAATAATTCAATAGTTTAATTTATAATGAATTGTTAAATTTATTCTATAAATAATTCAATAGTTTAATATATAATGAATTGTTTAATTTATTTTATAAATAATTCAAGGGATTATTTTAAAATAAATTCATTAATTTATGATAAAAATAATTCAAATTTTAATTTATTGTACAAATCATTCAATAGTTTAATTAAAATGAATTGTTTAATTTATTTTATAAATAATTCAAGTGATAATTTTTAAATGAATTGTTTAATTTATTATAAAAATAATTCAAATTTTAATTTATTGCATAAATAATTCAATAGTTTAATTTATAATGAATTGTTTAATTTATAATATAAATAATTCAAGTGATTATTTTTTAAATGATTTGTTTAATTTATTATAAAAATAATTCAAAGTTTAATTTATTGTATAAATAATTCAAGTGATTATTTTTTAAATGATTTGTTTAATTTATTATAAAAATAATGCAAGGTTTAATTTATTATACAAATAAATCAAGTGATTATTTTGAAATGAATTGTTTATTTATTATCAATATAATTCAAAGTTTATTTTATTATATAAATAATTCTATAGTTTAATTTATTGTATAAATAATGAATTGTTTAATTTATTACATACATAATTCAAGTGATTATTTTAAAATTAATTGTTTAATTTATTATAAAAATAATTCAAAGCTTAATTTTTTATATCAATAATGCAAAAGTTTAATTTATTCTATAAATAATTCAATAGTTTAATTTATAATGAATTGTTTAATTTATTTTATAAATAATTCAAGGGATTATTTTAAAATAAATTGATTAATTTATTATAAGAATAATTCAAAGTTTAATTTATAATATAAATGATTCAATAGTTTAATTGATAACGATATGTTTAATTTATTATATAAATTATTCAAGCGATTATTTTCAAATAAATTGATTAATTTATTATAAAAATAATTCAAATTTTAATTTATTGTTCAAATCATTCAATAGTTTAATTATAATGAATTGTTTAATTTATTATATAAATAATTCAAGTGATTATTTTTTAAATGATTTATTTAATTTATTATAAAAATAATGCAAGGTTTAATTTATTATACAAATAATTCAAGTGATTATTTTGAAATGAATTGTTTATTTATTATCAATATAATTCAACGTTTATTTTATTAGAGAATAATTCCATAGTTTAATTTATTGTATAAATAATGCAATAGTTTAATCTATCATATAAATAATTCAATACTTTAATTAATAATGAATTGTTTAATTTATTATAAAAATAATTCAAAGTTTAATTTTTTGTATCAATAATGCAACAGTTTCATTTATTCTATAAATAATTCAATAGTTTAATTTATAATGAATTGTTTAATTTATTGTAAAATAATTCAAAGTTTAATTTATTATATAAATAATTCAATAGTTTAATTGATAACGAATTGTTTAATTTATTATATAAATAATTCAAGGGATTATTTTAAAATAAATTCATTAATTTATTATAAAAATAATTCAAATTTTAATTTATTGTACAAATCATTCAATAGTTTAATTAAAATGAATTGTTTAATTTATTTTATAAATAATTCAAGTGATTACTTTTTCAATGAATTGTTTAATTTATTATCAAAATAATTCAAGGTTTAATTAATTATATAAATAATTCAATGGTTTAATTTATAATGAATTGTTTAATTTAGTACATAAATAATTCAAGTGATTCTTTTAAAATGAATTGTTCAATTTATTGTAAAATAATTCAAAGTTTAATTTATTGTATAAATGATTCAATAGTTTAATTTATAATGAATTGGTTAATTTATAATATAAATAATTCAAGTGATTATTTTAAAATGAATTGTTTAATTTATTGTAAAATAATTCAAAGTTTAATTTATTATATAAATAATTCATTGGTTTAATTGATAACGAATTGTTTAATTTATTATATAAATAATTCAAGGGATTGTTTTAAAATAAATTCATTAATTTATGATAAAAATAATTCAAATTTTAATTTCTTGTACAAATCATTCAATAGTTTAATTGAAATGAATTGTTTAATTTATTGTAAAAATAATTCAAATATTAATTTATTATATAAATAATTGAATATTTAAATTTATAATTAACTGTTCAATTTATTATAAAAATAATTCAAAGTTTAATTTAAAATGAATTGTTTAATTTATTATATAATTAATTCAAGTGATTATTTAAAATGAATTGTTTAATTTATTATAAAAATAATTGAAAGTCTCTCTCTCTCTCCCCGCAGTGTTTCTCTCTCTCTCCCCCCAGTGTTCATCTCTCTCCCCCCAGTGTTTCTTTCTCTCTCTCCCCCCAGTGTTTCTCTCTCTCTCTCCCCCCAGTGTTTCTGTCTCTCTCTCCCCCCAGTGTTTCTCTCATTCTCTCCCCCCAGTGTTTCTGTCTTTCTCTCCCCCCAGTGTTTCTGTCTTTCTCTCCCCCCAGTGTTTCTCTCTCTCTCCCCCCAGTGTTTCTCTCTCTCTCACCCCAGTGTGTCTCTCTCTCTCTCCCCCAGTGTTTCTCTCTCTCTCTCCCCCCAGTGTTTCTCTCAATCTCTCCCCCCAGTGTTTTTTTCTCTCTCTCCCCCAGTGTTTCTCTCTCTCTCCCCCAGTGTTTCTCTCTCTCCCCCCAGTGTTTCTCTCTCTCTCTACCCCCAGTGTTTCTCTCTCTCTCTACCCCCAGTGTCTCTCTCTCTCTCCACCCAGCGCTTCTCTCTCTCCCCCCCCCCCGCAGCGTTCATCTCTCTCTCCACCCAGTGTTTCTCTCTCTCTCCCTCCAGTGTTTCTCTCTCTCTCTCCACCCAGTGTTTCCCTCTCTCTCTCCCCCCAGTGTTTCTCTCTCTCTCCCCCCAGTGTTTCTCTCTCTCTCCCCCAGTGTTTCTCTCTCTCCCCCCAGTGTTTCTCTCTCTCTCCCCCAGTGTTTCTCTCTCTCCCCCCATTGTTTCTCTCTCTCTCTCCACCCAGTGTTTCTCTCTCTCTCCCTCCAGTGTTTCTCTCTCTCTCCACCCAGTGTTTCCCTCTCTCTCTCCCCCCAGTGTTTCTCTCTCTCTCCCCCCAGTGTTTCTCTCTCTCTCCCCCCAGTGTTTCTCTCTCTCTCTCCCCCCAGTATTTCTCTCTCTCTCCCCCCACTGTTTCTCTCTCTCTCCCCCCACTGTTTCTCTCTCTCTCCCCCCACTGTTTCTCTCTCTCTCCCCCCACTGTTTCTCACTCCCTCCCACCAGTGTTTCTCTCTCTCTCTCCGCCCAGTGTTTCTCTCTCTCTCTCCCCCCAGTGTTTTTTTCTCTCTCTCTGCACCCCCCCCCCCCAGTGTTTCTCTCTCTCCTCCCAGTGTTTCTCTCTCTCTCTCTCCCCAGTGTTTCTGTCTTTCTCTCCCCCCAGTGTTTCTCTCTCTCTCTCCCCCCAGTGTTTCTCTATCTCTCTACCCCCAGTGTTGAATTATTTATATAATAAACTAAACATTGAATTATTTTTTATCATAAATGAATCAATTAATTTTAAAATAATGACTTGAATTATTTATAAAATAAATTAAACAATTCATTGCAAATTGAACTATTGAATTATTTATATAATTAATTAACTATTGCGTTATTTATACAAAAAATTAAACTTTGAATTATTTTTATAATAAATTAAACAATTCATTTTAAAATAATCACTTGAATTATTTATATAATAAATTAAACCTTGAATTATTTTTCTCATAAATTAAACAATACATTTAAAAAATAATCCCATGAATTATTTATATAATAAATTAAACAATTCATTATAAATTAAACTATTGAATTATTCATATTAGAAACTAAACTTAGAATTATTTTTATAATAAATTAATCAATTTATTTTAATATAATCACATGAATTATTTATGTAATAAATTAAACAGTTAATTATAAATTAAAATATTGAATTATTTCTACAATAAATTAAACAAATCATTTTAAAATAATCACTTGATTTATTTATGTAATGAATTAAACAATTCATTATGAATGAACTATTGAATTATTTATATAAGAAATTAAACAATTCATTATCATTTAAACTATTGAATTATTTATATAAGAAATTAAACTTTGAATTATTTTTATAATAAATTAAACAATTTATTTTCAAATAATTACTTCAATTATTTATAAAATAAATTAAACAATTCATTATGAATGAACTATTGAATTATTTATATAAGAAATTAAACTTTGAATTATTTTTATAATAAATTAAACAATTCATTTTAAAATAATCACTTGAATTATTTATGTAATAAATTAAATAATTTATTATAAATTAAACTATTGAATCATTTATAAAATAAATTAAACAATTCATTATAAATTAAACTCTTGAATTATTTATATAATAAATTTAACAATTCATTATCAATTAAACTATTGAATTATTTACATAATAAATTAAACGATTGCATTATTTATACAATAAATTAAACTTTGATGAATTATTTCTATCATAAATTAAACAATTCATTTTAAAATAAACATTTGAATTATTTATAAAATAAATTTAAAAATTCATTACAAATTTAACTATTGAATTATTTGTATAATAAATTAAACTTTGAATTATTTCGAAAATAATGAAACAAATCATTTTAAAATAATCACCAGAATTATTTCTGTCATAAATTAAACAAATCATTATAAATTAAACTATTGAATTATTTTTATAGTAAATTAGACTATTGAATTATTTATACGATAAATTAAACCTTGAATTATTTTTATAATAAATTAAACAATTCATTTTAAAATAATCACTTCAATTATTCATGTAATAAATTAAATAATTCATTATAAATTAAACTATTGAATTATTTTTATAATAAATTAAACTTTGAATTATTTTTATATTAAATTAAACAATTCATTTTAAAATAATAACATGAATTATTTATAAAATAAATTAAACAATTCATTATAAATTAAACTATTGAATTATTTATATAATAAATTAAACAATTCATTATAAATTAGACTATTGAATTAATTACATAATAAATTAAACAATTCATAATAAATTAAGTATTGAATTATTTATATAATAAATAAAATTATTGAATTATTTATATTATAAATTAAACTTTGAATTATTTCTATAATAAATTAAACAAATCATTTCAAAATAATCACCAGAATTATTTATATAATAAATTAAACATTCCATTATGAATTAAACTATTGAATTATTTTTATAATAAATTAAATGATTGAATTATATAAATAATAAATTAAACCTTGATTTTTTTAATAATAAATTAAACAATACATTTAAAAATAATCACTTGATCTATTTATGTAATAAATTAAACAATTCATTATAAATTAAACTATTGAATTATTTATGTGATAAATTAAGCTTTGAATTATGTTTATAACAAATTAATCAATTTTTAAAAAATAATCACTAGAATTATTTTTATAATAAATTAAACAATTCATTCTAAATTAAACTATTGAATCATTTATATAATAAATTAAACAATTCATTATAAATTAAACTCTTGAATTATTTATGTAACAAATTTAACAATTCATTGTAAATTAAACTATTGAATTATTTATATAATAAATTAAACTTTTGAATGATTTGTATGATAAATTAAACTTTGAATTATTTTTGTAATAAATGAAACAATTCATTTTAAAATAATCACGAATTATTTATGTAATAAATTAAACAATTCATTATAAATTAAACTATGGAATTATTTATGTAATAAATTTAACTTTGAATTATTTTTATAATAAATTAATCAATTTATTTTAAAATAATCACTTGTATCATTTATATAATAAATTAAACAATTCATTATAAATGAAACAATTGAATTATTTATAAAATAAATTAAACAATTCATTTTAAAATAATCACTTGAATTATTCATATCATAAATTAAACAATTCATTATAAATTCAACTATTGAATTGTTTAGATAATAAACTAAACTTTGAATTATTTGTATAATAAATTATTCAATTTATTTTAATATAATCACATGAATTATTTATATATTAATTAAGCAATTAATTATAAATTAAACGATTCAATTATTTATATAATAAATTAAATAATTCATTATAAATTAAACTCTGGAATTATTTATATAATAAATTAAACTTTGAATTATTTTTGTAATAAATGAAACAATTCATTTTAAAATAACCACTTGAATTATTCACATAATAAATTAAGCAATTAATTATAAATTAAACTGTTGAATTATTTATATAACAAATTAAACTGTTGCATTATTTATATAAAAAAATTAACCTTTGAATTATTTTTATAATTAATTAAACAATTCATTTTAAAATAATCACTTGATTTATTCATGTAATAAATTAAACAAATTCATTACAAATTAAACTATTGAATTTTTATACAATAAATTAAACAATTCATTACAAATTAAACTATTGAATTATTTATACAATAAATTAAACCTTGAATTATTTTTAGAATGAATTAAACAATTCATTTATAAATAATCACTTGAATTATTTACATAATGAATTAAACAATTAATTGTACATTAACCTATTGAATTATTCATATAATAAATTACACTGTTGAATTATTCATAAAATTAATTAAATTTTAATTATTTTTATAATAAATTGAACAATTCATTATAAATTAAACAATTGAATTATTTATACAATAAATTAAATTTTGAATTATTTTTATAATAAATTAAACAATTCATTTTGAAATAATCACATGAATTATTTACAAAATATATTAAACAATTCATTATAGGTTAAATTATTGAATTATTTATATACTATATTAAACAAATCATTATTAATTAAACTATTGAATTAGTTACACAATAAATTCAACATTGAATTATTTTTATAATAAATTAAACAGTTCATTATAAATTAAACGATTGAATTATTTATGTAATAAATTAAACTATTGCATTATTGATAAAATGAATTAAACCTTGAATTATTTTTGTAATAAATTATTAACAATTCATTATAAATTAAACTATTGAATTATTTATATAATAAATTAAACCTTGAATTGTTTTTATATTAAATTTAATCAATTAATTTCAAAATAATCACATGAATTATTTATATAATAAATTAAACAATTCATTTCAATTAAACTATTAAATTATTTATGCAATAAATTAAACTTTGAATGATTTTTATAATAAATGAAACAATTCATTTAAAAATAATCACATGAATTATTTATATCATAAATTAAACAATTCATTATGAATGAACTATTGAATTATTTATATAAGAAATTAAACTTTGAATTATTTTTATAATAAATTAAACAATTCATTTTAAAATAATCACTTGAATTATTTATGTAATAAATTAAATAATTCATTATAAATTAAACTATTGAATCATTTATAAAATAAATTAAACAATTCATTATAAATTAAACTCTTGAATTATTTATATAATAAATTTAACAATTCATTATCAATTAAACTATTGAATTATTTACATAATAAATTAAACGATTGCATTATTTATACAATAAATTAAACTTTGATGAATCATTTCTATCATAAATTAAACAATTCATTTTAAAATAAACATTTGAATTATTTATAAAATAAATTTAAAAATTCATTACAAATTTAACTATTGAATTATTTGTATAATAAATTAAACTTTGAATTATTTCGAAAATAATGAAACAAATCATTTTAAAATAATCACCAGAATTATTTCTGTCATAAATTAAACAAATCATTATAAATTAAACTATTGAATTATTTTTATAGTAAATTAGACTATTGAATTATTTATACGATAAATTAAACCTTGAATTATTTTTATAATAAATTAAACAATTCATTTTAAAATAATCACTTCAATTATTCATGTAATAAATTAAATAATTCATTATAAATTAAACTATTGAATTATTTTTATAATAAATTAAACTTTGAATTATTTTTATATTAAATTAAACAATTCATTTTAAAATAATAACATGAATTATTTATAAAATAAATTAAACAATTCATTATAAATTAAACTATTGAATTATTTATATAATAAATTAAACAATTCATTATAAATTAGACTATTGAATTAATTACATAATAAATTAAACAATTCATAATAAATTAAGTATTGAATTATTTATATAATAAATTAAATTATTGAATTATTTATATTATAAATTAAACTTTGAATTATTTCTATAATAAATTAAACAAATCATTTCAAAATAATCACCAGAATTATTTATATAATAAATTAAACATTTCATTTCAATTAAACTATTAAATTATTTATGCAATAAATTAAACTTTGAATGATTTTTATAATAAATGAAACAATTCATTTAAAAATAATCACATGAATTATTTATATCATAAATTAAACAATTCATTATGAATGAACTATTGAATTATTTATATAAGAAATTAAACTTTGAATTATTTTTATAATAAATTAAACAATTCATTTTAAAATAATCACTTGAATTATTTATGTAATAAATTAAATAATTCATTATAAATTAAACTATTGAATCATTTATAAAATAAATTAAACAATTCATTATAAATTAAACTCTTGAATTATTTATATAATAAATTTAACAATTCATTATCAATTAAACTATTGAATTATTTACATAATAAATTAAACGATTGCATTATTTATACAATAAATTAAACTTTGATGAATCATTTCTATCATAAATTAAACAATTCATTTTAAAATAAACATTTGAATTATTTATAAAATAAATTTAAAAATTCATTACAAATTTAACTATTGAATTATTTGTATAATAAATTAAACTTTGAATTATTTCGAAAATAATGAAACAAATCATTTTAAAATAATCACCAGAATTATTTCTGTCATAAATTAAACAAATCATTATAAATTAAACTATTGAATTATTTTTATAGTAAATTAGACTATTGAATTATTTATACGATAAATTAAACCTTGAATTATTTTTATAATAAATTAAACAATTCATTTTAAAATAATCACTTCAATTATTCATGTAATAAATTAAATAATTCATTATAAATTAAACTATTGAATTATTTTTATAATAAATTAAACTTTGAATTATTTTTATATTAAATGAAACAATTCATTTTAAAATAATAACATGAATTATTTATAAAATAAATTAAACAATTCATTATAAATTAAACTATTGAATTATTTATATAATAAATTAAACAATTCATTATAAATTAGACTATTGAATTAATTACATAATAAATTAAACAATTCATAATAAATTAAGTATTGAATTATTTATATAATAAATTAAATTATTGAATTATTTATATTATAAATTAAACTTTGAATTATTTCTATAATAAATTAAACAAATCATTTCAAAATAATCACCAGAATTATTTATATAATAAATTAAACATTTCATTATGAATTAAACTATTGAATTATTTTTATAATAAATTAAATGATTGAATTATATAAATAATAAATTAAACCTTGAATTTTTTTATAATAAATTAAACAATACATTTAAAAATAATCACTTGATCTATTTATGTAATAAATTAAACAATTCATTATAAATTAAACTATTGAATCATTTATATAATAAATTAAACAATTCATTATAAATTAAACTCTTGAATTATTTATGTAACAAAGTTAACAATTCATTGTAAATTAAACTATTGAATTATTTATATAATAAATTAAACTTTTGAATGATTTGTATGATAAATTAAACTTTGAATTATTTTTGTAATAAATGAAACAATTCATTTTAAATAATCACGAATTATTTATGTAATAAATTAAACAATTCATTATAAATTAAACTATGGAATTATTTATGTAATAAATTAAACTTTGAATTATTTTTATAATAAATTAATCAATTTATTTTAAAATAATCACTTGTATCATTTATATAATAAATTAAACAATTCATTATAAATGAAACAATTGAATTATTTATAAAATAAATTAAACAATTCATTTTAAAATAATCACTTGAATTATTCATATCATAAATTAAACAATTCATTATAAATTCAACTATTGAATTATTTAGATAATAAACTAAACTTTGAATTATTTGTATAATAAATTATTCAATTTATTTTAATATAATCACATGAATTATTTATATATTAATTAAGCAATTAATTATAAATTAAACGATTCAATTATTTATATAATAAATTAAATAATTCATTATAAATTAAACTCTGGAATTATTTATATAATAAATTAAACTTTGAATTATTTTTGTAATAAATGAAACAATTCATTTTAAAATAACCACTTGAATTATTCACATAATAAATTAAGCAATTAATTATAAATTAAACTGTTGAATTATTTATATAACAAATTAAACTGTTGCATTATTTATATTAAAAAATTAACCTTTGAATTATTTTTATAATTAATTAAACAATTCATTTTAAAATAATCACTTGATTTATTCATGTAATAAATTAAACAAATTCATTACAAATTAAACTATTGAATTTTTATACAATAAATTAAACAATTCATTACAAATTAAACTATTGAATTATTTATACAATAAATTAAACCTTGAATTATTTTTAGAATGAATTAAACAATTCATTTATAAATAATCACTTGAATTATTTACATAATGAATTAAACAATTAATTGTACATTAACCTATTGAATTATTCATATAATACATTACACTGTTGAATTATTCATAAAATTAATTAAATTTTAATTATTTTTATAATAAATTGAACAATTCATTATAAATTAAACAATTGAATTATTTATACAATAAATTAAATTTTGAATTATTTTTATAATAAATTAAACAATTCATTTTGAAATAATCACATGAATTATTTACAAAATATATTAAACAATTCATTATAGGTTAAATTATTGAATTATTTATATACTATATTAAACAAATCATTATTAATTAAACTATTGAATTAGTTACACAATAAATTCAACATTGAATTATTTTTATAATAAATTAAACAGTTCATTATAAATTAAACGATTGAATTATTTATGTAATAAATTAAACTATTGCATTATTGATAAAATGAATTAAACCTTGAATTATTTTTGTAATAAATTATTAACAATTCATTATAAATTAAACTATTGAATTATTTATATAATAAATTAAACCTTGAATTATTTTTATATTAAATTTAATCAATTAATTTCAAAATAATCACATGAATTATTTATATAATAAATTAAACAATTCATTTCAATTAAACTATTAAATTATTTATGCAATAAATTAAACTTTGAATGATTTTTATAATAAATGAAACAATTCATTTAAAAATAATCACATGAATTATTTATATCATAAATTAAACAATTCATTATAAATTAACTTATTGAAAGATTTATATAATAAATTGAACAATTCATTATAAATTAAACTAATGAATTATTTATATAGTAAATTAAACCTTGAATTATTGTTATATTAAATTTAATCAATTTATTTCAAAATAATCACATGAATTATTTATATAATAAATTAAACAATTTATTATCAATTAAACTGTTGAATTATTTAGATAACAAATTAAACTTTGAATTATTTTTATAATAAATGAAACAATTCATTGAAAAATGAACACTTGAATTATTTATGTAATAAATTAAACTTTGAAGTATGAATTAAGTTATTGAATTATTTATTTAATAAATTAAAACAATTCATTGTAAACTAACCTGTTGAATTATTTATATAATAAATTAAACAATTCATTATAAATTAAACGATTGAATTATTTATATAATAAATTAAACTATTGCATTATTTATATAATAAATTAAACCTTGAATTATTTTTATAATAAATTAAACATTTCATTTTAAAATAATCACTTGAATTATTTACATAATAAATTAAACAATTAAATTATTCAAATATTTATACAATAATTCAAACAATTCATTATAAATTAAAATATTGAATTATTTATATAATCAATTGAACCTTGAATTATTTATATCATTAATAAAATTTGAATTAATGTTATAATAAATTAAACAATTAATTTTAAAATAATCACATGAATTATTTATAAAATATATTAAACAAATCATTATAAATTAAACTATTGAATTAGTTATACAATAAATTAAACATTGAATTATTTATTAAATAAATTAAACAATTCATTATAAATTAAACCATTGAATTATTTATATTATAAATTAAACAATTCATTATAAATTAAACTATTGTATTATTTATACAATAAATTAAACAATTCATTATAAATTAAACTATTGAATTATTTATATCATAAATTTAACCTTGAATTATTTTTATAATAAATTAAACAATTCATTTATAAATAATCACTTGAATTATTTACATAATAAATTAAACAATACATTATGAATTAAACTATTGAATTATTTATATAATTAATAAAATTTTAATAATTTTTATAATAAATTAAACAATTCATTTTGAAATAATCACATGAATTATTTGCAAAATATATTAAACAATTCATTATAAGTTAAATTATTGAATTATTTATATACTATATTAAACAAATCATTATTAATTAAACTATTGAATTAGTTATACAATAAATTCAACATTGAATTATTTATAAAATAAATTAAACAGTTCATTATAAATTAAACGATTGAATTATTTATATAATAAATTAAACCTTGAATTATTTTTATATTAAATGTAATCAATTAATTTCAAAATAATCACATGAATTATTTATATAATAAATTAAACAATTCATTTCAATTAAACTATTAAATTATTTATGCAATAAATTAAACTTTGAATGATTTTTATAATAAATGAAACAATTCATTTAAAAATAATCACATGAATTATTTATATCATAAATTAAACAATTCATTATAAATTAACTTATTGAAAGATTTATATAATAAATTGAACAATTCATTATAAATTAAACTAATGAATTATTTATATAGTAAATTAAACCTTGAATTATTGTTATATTAAATTTAATCAATTTATTTCAAAATAATCACATGAATTATTTATATAATAAATTA
This sequence comes from Heptranchias perlo, assembly GCF_035084215.1. Classification (NCBI taxonomy): domain Eukaryota; kingdom Metazoa; phylum Chordata; class Chondrichthyes; order Hexanchiformes; family Hexanchidae; genus Heptranchias; species Heptranchias perlo. The sequence goes on along the minus strand of NW_027140036.1, from coordinate 134,965 downwards.
AACAATTTATTATCAATTAAACTGTTGAATTATTTAGATAACAAATTAAACTTTGAATTATTTTTATAATAAATGAAACAATTCATTGAAAAATGAACACTTGAATTATTTATGTAATAAATTAAACTTTGAAGTATGAATTAAGTTATTGAATTATTTATTTAATAAATTAAAACAATTCATTGTAAACTAACCTGTTGAATTATTTATATAATAAATTAAACAATTCATTATAACTTAAACGATTGAATTATTTATATAATAAATTAAACTATTGCATTATTTATATAATAAATTAAACCTTGAATTATTTTTATAATAAATTAAACAATTCATTTTAAAATAATCACTTGAATTATTTACATAATAAATTAAACAATTAAATTATTCAAATATTTATACAATAATTCAAACAATTCATTATAAATTAAAATATTGAATTATTTATATAATCAATTGAACTATTGAATTATTTATATCATTAATAAAATTTGAATTAATGTTATAATAAATTAAACAATTAATTTTAAAATAATCACATGGATTATTTATAAAATATATTAAACAAATCATTATAAATTAAACTATTGAATTAGTTATACAATAAATTAAACATTGAATTATTTATTAAATAAATTAAACAATTCATTATAAATTAAACCATTGAATTATTTATATAATAAATTAAACAATTCATTATAAATTAAACTATTGTATTATTTATACAATAAATTAAACAATTCATTATAAATTAAACTATTGAATTATTTATATCATAAATTGAACCTTGAATTATTTACATAATAAATTAAACAATTCATTATGAATTAAACTATTGAATTATTTATATAATTAATAAAATTTTAATAATTTTTATAATAAATTAAACAATTCATTTTGAAATAGTCACATGAATTATTTGCAAAATATATTAAACAATTCATTATAAGTTAAATTATTGAATTATTTATATACTATATTAAACAAATCATTATTAATTAAACTATTGAATTAGTTATACAATAAATTCAACATTGAATTATTTATAAAATAAATTAAACAGTTTATTATAAATTAAACGATTGAATTATTTATGTAATAAATTAAACTATTGCATTAATTATATAATAAATTAAACCTTGAATTATTTTTATAATAAATTAAACAATTCATTATAAATTAAACTATTGAATTATTTATATAATAAATTAAAGCTTGAATTATTTTTATATTAAATTTAATCAATTTATTTCAAAATAATCACATGAATTATTTATATAATAAATTAAACAATTCATTTCAATTAAACTATTAAATTATTTATGCAATAAATTAAACTTTGAATTATTTTTATAATAAATCAATCAATTTATTTCAAAATAATCACTTGAATTATTTATAAAATAAATTAAACAATTTATTATCAATTAAACTGTTGAATTATTTAGATAACAAATTAAACTTTGAATTATTTTTATAATAAATGAAACAATTCATTGAAAAATGAGCACTTGAATTATTTATGTAATAAATTAAACTTTGAAGTATGAATTAAGTTATTGAATTATTTATTTAATAAATTAAAACAATTCACTGTAAACTAACCTGTTGAATTATTTATATAATAAATTAAACAATTCATTATAAATTAAACGACTGAATTATTTATATAATAAATTAAACTATTGCATTATTTATATAATAAATTAAACCTTGAATTATTTTTATAATAAATTAAACAATTCATTTTAAAATAATCACTTGAATTATTTACATAATAAATTAAACAATTAAATTATTGAAATATTTATACAATAATTCAAACAATTCATTATAAATTAAAATATTGAATTATTTATATAATCAATTGAACTATTGAATTATTTATATCATTAATAAAATTTGAATTAATGTTATAATAAATTAAACAATTAATTTTAAAATAATCACATGAATTATTTATTAAATAATTTAAACAATTCATTATAAATTAAACCATTGAATTATTTATATAATAAATTAAACAATTCATTATAAATTAAACTATTGTATTATTTATACAATAAATTAAACAATTCATTATAAATTAAACTATTGAATTATTTATATCATAAATTTAACCTTGAATTATTTTTATAATAAATTAAACAATTCATTTATAAATAATCACTTGAATTATTTACATAATAAATTAAACAATTCATTATGAATTAAACTATTGAATTATTTATATAATTAATAAAATTTTAATAATTTTTATAATAAATTAAACAATTCATTTTGAAATAATCACATGAATTATTTGCAAAATATATTAAACAATTCATTAAAAGTTAAATTATTGAATTATTTATATACTATATTAAACAAATCATTATTAATTAAACTATTGAATTAGTTATACAATAAATTCAACATTGAATTATTTATAAAATAAATTAAACAGTTCATTATAAATTAAACGATTGAATTATTTATGTAATAAATTAAACTATTGCATTATTGATAAAATAAATTAAACCTTGAATTATTTTTGTAATAAATTATTAACAATTCATTATAAATTAAACTATTGAATTATTTATATAATAAATTAAACCTTGAATTATTTTTATATTAAATTTAATCAATTAATTTCAAAATAATCACATGAATTATTTATATAATAAATTAAACAATTCATTTCAATTAAACTATTAAATTATTTATGCAATAAATTAAACTTTGAATGATTTTTATAATAAATGAAACAATTCATTTAAAAATAATCACATGAATTATTTATATCATAAATTAAACAATTCATTATAAATTAACTTATTGAAAGATTTATATAATAAATTGAACAATTCATTATAAATTAAACTAATGAATTATTTATATAGTAAATTAAACCTTGAATTATTGTTATATTAAATTTAATCAATTTATTTCAAAATAATCACATGAATTATTTATATAATAAATTAAACAATTTATTATCAATTAAACTGTTGAATTATTTAGATAACAAATTAAACTTTGAATTATTTTTATAATAAATGAAACAACTCATTGAAAAATGAACACTTGAATTATTTATGTAATAAATTAAACTTTGAAGTATGAATTAAGTTATTGAATTATTTATTTAATAAATTAAAACAATTCATTGTAAACTAACCTGTTGAATTATTTATATAATAAATTAAACAATTCATTATAAATTAAACGACTGAATTATTGATATAATAAATTAAACTATTGCATTATTTATATAATAAATTAAACCTTGAATTATTTTTATAATAAATTAAACAATTCATTTTAAAATAATCACTTGAATTATTTACATAATAAATTAAACAATTAAATTATTGAAATATTTATACAATAATTCAAACAATTCATTATAAATTAAAATATTGAATTATTTATATAATCAATTGAACTATTGAATTATTTATATCATTAATAAAATTTGAATTAATGTTATAATAAATTAAACAATTAATTTTAAAATAATCACATGAATTATTTATTAAATAAATTAAACAATTCATTATAAATTAAACCATTGAATTATTTATATAATAAATTAAACAATTCATTATAAATTAAACTATTGTATTATTTATACAATAAATTAAACAATTCATTATAAATTAAACTATTGAATTATTTATATCATAAATTTAACCTTGAATTATTTTTATAATAAATTAAACAATTCATTTATAAATAATCACTTGAATTATTTACATAATAAATTAAACAATTCATTATGAATTAAACTATTGAATTATTTAGATAACAAATTAAACTTTGAATTATTTTTATAATAAATGAAACAATTCATTGAAAAATGAACACTTGAATTATTTATGTAATAAATTAAACTTTGAAGTATGAATTAAGTTATTGAATTATTTATTTAATAAATTAAAACAATTCATTGTAAACTAACCTGTTGAATTATTTATATAATAAATTAAACAATTCATTATAAATTAAACGACTGAATTATTTATATAATAAATTAAACTATTGCATTATTTATATAATAAATTAAACCTTGAATTATTTTTATAATAAATTAAACAATTCATTTTAAAATAATAACTTGAATTATTTACATAATAAATTAAACAATTAAATTATTGAAATATTTATACAATAATTCAAACAATTCATTATAAATTAAAATATTGAATTATTTATATAATCAATTGAACTATTGAATTATTTATATCATTAATAAAATTTGAATTAATGTTATAATAAATTAAACAATTAATTTTAAAATAATCACATGAATTATTTATTAAATAAATTAAACAATTCATTATAAATTAAACCATTGAATTATTTATATAATAAATTAAACAATTCATTATAAATTAAACTATTGTATTATTTATACAATAAATTAAACAATTCATTATAAATTAAACTATTGAATTATTTATATCATAAATTTAACCTTGAATTATTTTTATAATAAATTAAACAATTCATTTATAAATAATCACTTGAATTATTTACATAATAAATTAAACAATTCATTATGAATTAAACTATTGAATTATTTAGATAACAAATTAAACTTTGAATTATTTTTATAATAAATGAAACAATTCATTGAAAAATGAACACTTGAATTATTTATGTAATAAATTAAACTTTGAAGTATGAATTAAGTTATTGAATTATTTATTTAATAAATTAAAACAATTCATTGTAAACTAACCTGTTGAATTATTTATATAATAAATTAAACAATTCATTATAAATTAAACTATTGAATTATTTATATAATAAATTAAACTATTGCATTATTTATATAATAAATTAAACCTTGAATTATTTTTATAATAAATTAAACAATTCATTTTAAAATAATCACTTGAATTATTTACATAATAAATTAAACAATTAAATTATTCAAATATTTATACAATAATTCAAACAATTCATTATAAATTAAAATATTGAATTATTTATATAATCAATTGAACTATTGAATTATTTATATCATTAATAAAATTTGAATTAATGTTATAATAAATTAAACAATTAATTTTAAAATAATCACATGAATTATTTATAAAATATATTAAACAAATCATTATAAATTAAACTATTGAATTAGTTATACAATAAATTAAACATTGAATTATTTATTAAATAAATTAAACAATTCATTATAAATTAAACCATTGAATTATTTATATAATAAATTAAACAATTCATTATAAATTAAATTATTGTATTATTTATACAATAAATTAAACAATTCATTATAAATTAAACTATTGAATTATTTATATCATAAATTTAACCTTGAATTATTTTTATAATAAATTAAACAATTCATTTATAAATAATCACTTGAATTATTTACATAATAAATTAAACAATTCATTATGAATTAAACTATTGAATTATTTATATAATTAATAAAATTTTAATAATTTTTATAATAAATTAAACAATTCATTTTGAAATAATCACATGAATTATTTGCAAAATATATTAAACAATTCATTATAAGTTAAATTATTGAATTATTTATATACTATATTAAACAAATCATTATTAATTAAACTATTGAATTAGTTATACAATAAATTCAACATTGAATTATTTATAAAATAAATTAAACAGTTCATTATAAATTAAACGATTGAATTATTTATGTAATAAATTAAACTATTGCATTAATGATATAATAAATTAAACCTTGAATTATTTTTATAATAAATTAAACAATTCATTATAAATTAAACTATTGAATTATTTATATAATAAATTAAACCTTGAATTATTTTTATATTAAATTTAATCAATTTATTTCAAAATAATCACATGAATTATTTATATAATAAATTAAACAATTCATTTCAATTAAACTATTAAATTATTTATGCAATGAATTAAACTTTGAATTATTTTTATAATAAATCAATCAATTTATTTCAAAATAATCACTTGAATTATTTATAAAATAAATTAAACAATTTATTATCAATTAAACTGTTGAATTACTTAGATAACAAATTAAACTCTGAATTATTTTTATAATAAATGAAACAATTCATTAAAAAATGAACACTTGAATTATTTATGTAATAAATTAAACTTTGAAGTATGAATTAAGTTATTGAATTATTTATTTAATAAATTAAAACAATTCATTGTAAACTAACCTGTTGAATTATTTATATAATAAATTAAACAATTCATTATAAATTAAACGACTGAATTATTTATATAATAAATTAAACTATTGCATTATTTATATAATAAATTAAACCTTGAATTATTTTTATAATAAATTAAACAATTCATTTTAAAATAATCACTTGAATTATTTACATAATAAATTAAACAATTAAATTATTCAAATATTTATACAATAATTCAAACAATTCATTATAAATTAAAATATTGAATTATTTATATAATCAATTGAACTATTGAATTATTTATATCATTAATAAAATTTGAATTAATGTTATAATAAATTAAACAATTAATTTTAAAATAATCACATGAATTATTTATTAAATAAATTAAACAATTCATTATAAATTAAACCATTGAATTATTTATATAATAAATTAAACAATTCATTATAAATTAAACTATTGTATTATTTATACAATAAATTAAACAATTCATTATAAATTAAACTATTGAATTATTTATATCATAAATTTAACCTTGAATTATTTTTATAATAAATTAACCAATTCATTTATAAATAATCACTTGAATTATTTACATAATAAATTAAACAATTCATTATGAATTAAACTATTGAATTATTTATATAATTAATAAAATTTTAATAATTTTTATAATAAATTAAACAATTCATTTTGAAATAATCACATGAATTATTTGCAAAATATATTAAACAATTCATTATAAGTTAAATTATTGAATTATTTATATACTATATTAAACAAATCATTATTAATTAAACTATTGAATTAGTTATACAATAAATTCAACATTGAATTATTTATAAAATAAATTAAACAGTTCATTATAAATTAAACGATTGAATTATTTATGTAATAAATTAAACTATTGCATTATTGATATAATAAATTAAACCTTGAATTATTTTTGTAATAAATTAAACAATTCATCATAAATTAAACTATTGAATTATTTATATAATAAATTAAACCTTGAATTATTTTTATATTAAATTTAATCAATTTATTTCAAAATAATCACATGAATTATTTATATAATAAATTAAACAATTCATTTAAATTAAACTATTAAATTATTTATGCAATAAATTAAACTTTGAATGATTTTTATAATAAATGAAACAATTCATTTAAAAATAATCACATGAATTATTTATATCATAAATTAAACAATTCATTATAAATTAACTTATTGAAAGATTTATATAATAGATTGAACAATTCATTATAAATTAAACTAATGAATTATTTATATAGTAAATTAAACCTTGAATTATTGTTATATTAAATTTAATCAATTTATTTTAAAATAATCACATGAATTATTTAAAGAATATAAAAACAATTCATTATGAATTAAAATATTGAATTATTTATATAATCAATTAAACTATTCAATTATTTATATAATTAATAAAATTTGAATGATTTTTATAATAAATTAAACAATTCATTTTGAAATAATCACATGAATTATTTACAAAATATATTAAACAATTCATTACAAGTTAAATTATTGAATTATTTATATACTATATTAAACAAATCATTATGAATTAAACTATTGAATTATTTATATGATAAATTAAACTATTGCACTATTACATAATAAATTAAACTTTGAAGTATAAATTAAATTATTGAATTATTTATTTAATAAATTAAACAATTCATTATAAATTAAACTATTCAATTGTTTAGATAATAAATTAAAGTTTGAATTATTTTTATAATAAATGAAACAATTCATTTAAAAATAATCACTTCAATTATTTATATAATAAATTAAAAAATTCATTATGAATTAAACTATTGAATCGTTTAGATAATAAATTAAACAATTCATTATCAATTGAACTATTGAATTATTTATGTAATAAATTAAACCTTGAGTTATTTTTACAATAAATTAAACTTTGAATTATTTTTATATTAAATTAAACAATTCATTATAAAATAATGACATGAATTATTTATAAAATAAATTAAAGAATTCATTATTAATTAAACCATTGAATTATTTATGTAATAAATTAAACCTTGAATTATTTTTATATTAAATTCAATCAATTTATTTTAAAATAATCACATGAATTATTTATAGAATAAATTAAACAATTAATTATAAATTAAATTATTGAATTATTTATTTAATAAATTAAACAATTAATTGTAAATTAAACTATTGAATTATTTACATAATGTATTAAACAAATCATTATAAATTAAACTATTCAATTAGTTATACAATAAATTAAACATTGAATTATTTATATAATAAATTAAAGAATTCATAATAAATTAAACTATTGAATTATTTGTATAATAAATTAAACAATTCATTCTTAATTAAACTATTGAATTATTTATATAATAAATTAAACATTCAATTATTTTTATAATAAATTAAACAATTCATTCTTAATTAAACTATTGAATTATTTATATCACAAATTAAACTTTGAATTACTTTTATAAAAAAATATTCAATTTATTTCAAAATAATCACATCAATTATTTATATAATGAATTCAACTTTGAATCATTTTTATAACAAATTAAACTTTGAATTATTTATAAAATATATTAAACAAATCATTATAAATTAAACTATTGAATTAGTTATACAATAAATTAAACATTGAATTATTTATTAAATAAATTAAACAATTCATTATAAATTAAACCATTGAATTATTTATATAATAAATTAAACAATTCATTATAAATTAAACTATTGTATTATTTATACAATAAATTAAACAATTCATTATAAATTAAACTATTGAATTATTTATATCATAAATTTAACCTTGAATTATTTTTATAATAAATTAACCAATTCATTTATAAATAATCACTTGAATTATTTACATAATAAATTAAACAATTCATTATGAATTAAACTATTGAATTATTTATATAATTAATAAAATTTTAATAATTTTTATAATAAATTAAACAATTCATTTTGAAATAATCACATGAATTATTTGCAAAATATATTAAACAATTCATTATAAGTTAAATTATTGAATTATTTATATACTATATTAAACAAATCATTATTAATTAAACTATTGAATTAGTTATACAATAAATTCAACATTGAATTATTTATAAAATAAATTAAACAGTTCATTATAAATTAAACGATTGAATTATTTATGTAATAAATTAAACTATTGCATTAATGATATAATAAATTAAACCTTGAATTATTTTTATAATAAATTAAACAATTCATTATAAATTAAACTATTGTATTATTTATACAATAAATTAAACAATTCATTATAAATTAAACTATTGAATTATTTATATCATAAATTTAACCTTGAATTATTTACATAATAAATTAAACAATTCATTATGAATTAAACTATTGAATTATTTATATAATTAATAAAATTTTAATAATTTTTATAATAAATTAAACAATTCATTTTGAAATAATCACATGAATTATTTGCAAAATATATTAAACAATTCATTATAAGTTAAATTATTGAATTATTTATATACTATATTAAACAAATCATTATTAATTAAACTATTGAATTAGTTATACAATAAATTCAACATTGAATTATTTATAAAATAAATTAAACAGTTCATTATATATTAAACGATTGAATTATTTATGTAATAAATTAAACTATTGCATTAATGATATAATAAATTAAACCTTGAATTATTTTTATAATAAATTAAACAATTCATTATAAATTAAACTATTGAATTATTTATATAATAAATTAAACCTTGAATTATTTTTATATTAAATTTAATCAATTTATTTCAAAATAATCACATGAATTATTTATATAATAAATTAAACAATTCATTTCAATTAAACTATTAAATTATTTATGCAATAAATTAAACTTTGAATTATTTTTATAATAAATCAATCAATTTATTTCAAAATAATCACTTGAATTATTTATAAAATAAATTAAACAATTTATTATCAATTAAACTGTTGAATTATTTAGATAACAAATTAAACTTTGAATTATTTTTATAATAAATGAAACAATTCATTGAAAAATGAACACTTGAATTATTTATGTAATAAATTAAACTTTGAAGTATGAATTAAGTTATTGAATTATTTATTTAATAAATTAAAACAATTCATTGTAAACTAACCTGTTGAATTATTTATATAATAAATTAAACAATTCATTATAAATTAAACGACTGAATTATTTATATAATAAATTAAACTATTGCATTATTTATATAATAAATTAAACCTTGAATTATTTTTATAATAAATTAAACAATTCATTTTAAAATAATCACTTGAATTATTTACATAATAAATTAAACAATTAAATTATTGAAATATTTATACAATAATTCAAACAATTCATTATAAATTAAAATATTGAATTATTTATATAATCAATTGAACTATTGAATTATTTATATCATTAATAAAATTTGAATTAATGTTATAATAAATTAAACAATTAATTTTAAAATAATCACATGAATTATTTATTAAATAAATTAAACAATTCATTATAAATTAAACCATTGAATTATTTATATAATAAATTAAACAATTCATTATAAATTAAACTATTGTATTATTTATACAATAAATTAAACAATTCATTATAAATTAAACTATTGAATTATTTATATCATAAATTTAACCTTGAATTATTTTTATAATAAATTAAACAATTCATTTATAAATAATCACTTGAATTATTTACATAATAAATTAAACAATTCATTATGAATTAAACTATTGAATTATTTAGATAACAAATTAAACTTTGAATTATTTTTATAATAAATGAAACAATTCATTGAAAAATGAACACTTGAATTATTTATGTAATAAATTAAACTTTGAAGTATGAATTAAGTTATTGAATTATTTATTTAATAAATTAAAACAATTCATTGTAAACTAACCTGTTGAATTATTTATATAATAAATTAAACAATTCATTATAAATTAAACGATTGAATTATTTATATAATAAATTAAACTATTGCATTATTTATATAATAAATTAAACCTTGAATTATTTTTATAATAAATTAAACAATTCATTTTAAAATAATCACTTGAATTATTTACATAATAAATTAAACAATTAAATTATTCAAATATTTATACAATAATTCAAACAATTCATTATAAATTAAAATATTGAATTATTTATATAATCAATTGAACTATTGAATTATTTATATCATTAATAAAATTTGAATTAATGTTATAATAAATTAAACAATTAATTTTAAAATAATCACATGAATTATTTATAAAATATATTAAACAAATCATTATAAATTAAACTATTGAATTAGTTATACAATAAATTAAACATTGAATTATTTATTAAATAAATTAAACAATTCATTATAAATTAAACCATTGAATTATTTATATAATAAATTAAACAATTCATTATAAATTAAACTATTGTATTATTTATACAATAAATTAAACAATTCATTATAAATTAAACTATTGAATTATTTATATCATAAATTTAACCTTGAATTATTTTTATAATAAATTAACCAATTCATTTATAAATAATCACTTGAATTATTTACATAATAAATTAAACAATTCATTATGAATTAAACTATTGAATTATTTATATAATTAATAAAATTTTAATAATTTTTATAATAAATTAAACAATTCATTTTGAAATAATCACATGAATTATTTGCAAAATATATTAAACAATTCATTATAAGTTAAATTATTGAATTATTTATATACTATATTAAACAAATCATTATTAATTAAACTATTGAATTAGTTATACAATAAATTCAACATTGAATTATTTATAAAATAAATTAAACAGTTCATTATAAATTAAACGATTGAATTATTTATGTAATAAATTAAACTATTGCATTAATGATATAATAAATTAAACCTTGAATTATTTTTATAATAAATTAAACAATTCATTATAAATTAAACTATTGTATTATTTATACAATAAATTAAACAATTCATTATAAATTAAACTATTGAATTATTTATATCATAAATTTAACCTTGAATTATTTACATAATAAATTAAACAATTCATTATGAATTAAACTATTGAATTATTTATATAATTAATAAAATTGTAATAATTTATATAATAAATTAAACAATTCATTATAAATTAAACGATTGAATTATTTATATAATAAATTAAACTATTGCATTATTTATATAATAAATTAAACCTTGAATTATTTTTATAATAAATTAAACAATTCATTTTAAAATAATCACTTGAATTATTTACATAATAAATTAAACAATTAAATTATTGAAATATTTATACAATAATTCAAACAATTCATTATAAATTAAAATATTGAATTATTTATATAATCAATTGAACTATTGAATTATTTATATCATTAATAAAATTTGAATTAATGTTATAATAAATTAAACAATTAATTTTAAAATAATCACATGAATTATTTATAAAATATATTAAACAAATCATTATAAATTAAACTATTGAATTAGTTATACAATAAATTAAACATTGAATTATTTATTAAATAAATTAAACAATTCATTATAAATTAAACCATTGAATTATTTATATAATGAATTAAACAATTCATTATAAATTAAACTATTGTATTATTTATACAATAAATTAAACAATTCATTATAAAATAAACTATTGAATTATTTATATCATAAATTTAACCTTGAATTATTTACATAATAAATTAAACAATTCATTATGAATTAAACTATTGAATTATTTATATAATTAATAAAATTTTAATAATTTTTATAATAAATTAAACAATTCATTTTGAAATAATCACATGAATTATTTGCAAAATATATTAAACAATTCATTATAAGTTAAATTATTGAATTATTTATATACTATATTAAACAAATCATTATTAATTAAACTATTGAATTAGTTATACAATAAATTCAACATTGAATTATTTATAAAATAAATTAAACAGTTCATTATAAATTAAACGATTGAATTATTTATGTAATAAATTAAACTATTGCATTAATGATATAATAAATTAAACCTTGAATTATTTTTATAATAAATTAAACAATTCATTATAAATTAAACTATTGAATTATTTATATAATAAATTAAACCTTGAATTATTTTTATATTAAATTTAATCAATTTATTTCAAAATAATCACATGAATTATTTATATAATAAATTAAACAATTCATTTCAATTAAACTATTAAATTATTTATGCAATAAATTAAACTTTGAATTATTTTTATAATAAATCAATCAATTTATTTCAAAATAATCACTTGAATTATTTATAAAATAAATTAAACAATTTATTATCAATTAAACTGTTGAATTATTTAGATAACAAATTAAACTTTGAATTATTTTTATAATAAATGAAACAATTCATTGAAAAATGAACACTTGAATTATTTATGTAATAAATTAAACTTTGAAGTATGAATTAAGTTATTGAATTATTTATTTAATAAATTAAAACAATTCATTGTAAACTAACCTGTTGAATTATTTATATAATAAATTAAACAATTCATTATAAATTAAACGACTGAATTATTTATATAATAAATTAAACTATTGCATTATTTATATAATAAATTAAACCTTGAATTATTTTTATAATAAATTAAACAATTCATTTTAAAATAATCACTTGAATTATTTACATAATAAATTAAACAATTAAATTATTGAAATATTTATACAATAATTCAAACAATTCATTATAAATTAAAATATTGAATTATTTATATAATCAATTGAACTATTGAATTATTTATATCATTAATAAAATTTGAATTAATGTTATAATAAATTAAACAATTAATTTTAAAATAATCACATGAATTATTTATTAAATAAATTAAACAATTCATTATAAATTAAACCATTGAATTATTTATATAATAAATTAAACAATTCATTATAAATTAAACTATTGTATTATTTATACAATAAATTAAACAATTCATTATAAATTAAACTATTGAATTATTTATATCATAAATTTAACCTTGAATTATTTTTATAATAAATTAAACAATTCATTTATAAATAATCACTTGAATTATTTACATAATAAATTAAACAATTCATTATGAATTAAACTATTGAATTATTTAGATAACAAATTAAACTTTGAATTATTTTTATAATAAATGAAACAATTCATTGAAAAATGAACACTTGAATTATTTATGTAATAAATTAAACTTTGAAGTATGAATTAAGTTATTGAATTATTTATTTAATAAATTAAAACAATTCATTGTAAACTAACCTGTTGAATTATTTATATAATAAATTAAACAATTCATTATAAATTAAACGATTGAATTATTTATATAATAAATTAAACTATTGCATTATTTATATAATAAATTAAACCTTGAATTATTTTTATAATAAATTAAACAATTCATTTTAAAATAATCACTTGAATTATTTACATAATAAATTAAACAATTAAATTATTCAAATATTTATACAATAATTCAAACAATTCATTATAAATTAAAATATTGAATTATTTATATAATCAATTGAACTATTGAATTATTTATATCATTAATAAAATTTGAATTAATGTTATAATAAATTAAACAATTAATTTTAAAATAATCACATGAATTATTTATAAAATATATTAAACAAATCATTATAAATTAAACTATTGAATTAGTTATACAATAAATTAAACATTGAATTATTTATTAAATAAATTAAACAATTCATTATAAATTAAACCATTGAATTATTTATATAATAAATTAAACAATTCATTATAAATTAAACTATTGTATTATTTATACAATAAATTAAACAATTCATTATAAATTAAACTATTGAATTATTTATATCATAAATTTAACCTTGAATTATTTTTATAATAAATTAACCAATTCATTTATAAATAATCACTTGAATTATTTACATAATAAATTAAACAATTCATTATGAATTAAACTATTGAATTATTTATATAATTAATAAAATTTTAATAATTTTTATAATAAATTAAACAATTCATTTTGAAATAATCACATGAATTATTTGCAAAATATATTAAACAATTCATTATAAGTTAAATTATTGAATTATTTATATACTATATTAAACAAATCATTATTAATTAAACTATTGAATTAGTTATACAATAAATTCAACATTGAATTATTTATAAAATAAATTAAACAGTTCATTATAAATTAAACGATTGAATTATTTATGTAATAAATTAAACTATTGCATTAATGATATAATAAATTAAACCTTGAATTATTTTTATAATAAATTAAACAATTCATTATAAATTAAACTATTGTATTATTTATACAATAAATTAAACAATTCATTATAAATTAAACTATTGAATTATTTATATCATAAATTTAACCTTGAATTATTTACATAATAAATTAAACAATTCATTATGAATTAAACTATTGAATTATTTATATAATTAATAAAATTGTAATAATTTATATAATAAATTAAACAATTCATTATAAATTAAACGATTGAATTATTTATATAATAAATTAAACTATTGCATTATTTATATAATAAATTAAACCTTGAATTATTTTTATAATAAATTAAACAATTCATTTTAAAATAATCACTTGAATTATTTACATAATAAATTAAACAATTAAATTATTGAAATATTTATACAATAATTCAAACAATTCATTATAAATTAAAATATTGAATTATTTATATAATCAATTGAACTATTGAATTATTTATATCATTAATAAAATTTGAATTAATGTTATAATAAATTAAACAATTAATTTTAAAATAATCACATGAATTATTTATAAAATATATTAAACAAATCATTATAAATTAAACTATTGAATTAGTTATACAATAAATTAAACATTGAATTATTTATTAAATAAATTAAACAATTCATTATAAATTAAACCATTGAATTATTTATATAATGAATTAAACAATTCATTATAAATTAAACTATTGTATTATTTATACAATAAATTAAACAATTCATTATAAAATAAACTATTGAATTATTTATATCATAAATTTAACCTTGAATTATTTACATAATAAATTAAACAATTCATTATGAATTAAACTATTGAATTATTTATATAATTAATAAAATTTTAATAATTTTTATAATAAATTAAACAATTCATTTTGAAATAATCACATGAATTATTTGCAAAATATATTAAACAATTCATTATAAGTTAAATTATTGAATTATTTATATACTATATTAAACAAATCATTATTAATTAAACTATTGAATTAGTTATACAATAAATTCAACATTGAATTATTTATAAAATAAATTAAACAGTTCATTATAAATTAAACGATTGAATTATTTATGTAATAAATTAAACTATTGCATTAATGATATAATAAATTAAACCTTGAATTATTTTTATAATAAATTAAACAATTCATTATAAATTAAACTATTGAATTATTTATATAATAAATTAAACCTTGAATTATTTTTATATTAAATTTAATCAATTTATTTCAAAATAATCACATGAATTATTTATATAATAAATTAAACAATTCATTTCAATTAAACTATTAAATTATTTATGCAATAAATTAAACTTTGAATTATTTTTATAATAAATCAATCAATTTATTTCAAAATAATCACTTGAATTATTTATAAAATAAATTAAACAATTTATTATCAATTAAACTGTTGAATTATTTAGATAACAAATTAAACTTTGAATTATTTTTATAATAAATGAAACAATTCATTGAAAAATGAACACTTGAATTATTTATGTAATAAATTAAACTTTGAAGTATGAATTAAGTTATTGAATTATTTATTTAATAAATTAAAACAATTCATTGTAAACTAACCTGTTGAATTATTTATATAATAAATTAAACAATTCATTATAAATTAAACGACTGAATTATTTATATAATAAATTAAACTATTGCATTATTTATATAATAAATTAAACCTTGAATTATTTTTATAATAAATTAAACAATTCATTTTAAAATAATCACTTGAATTATTTACATAATAAATTAAACAATTAAATTATTGAAATATTTATACAATAATTCAAACAATTCATTATAAATTAAAATATTGAATTATTTATATAATCAATTGAACTATTGAATTATTTATATCATTAATAAAATTTGAATTAATGTTATAATAAATTAAACAATTAATTTTAAAATAATCACATGAATTATTTATTAAATAAATTAAACAATTCATTATAAATTAAACCATTGAATTATTTATATAATAAATTAAACAATTCATTATAAATTAAACTATTGTATTATTTATACAATAAATTAAACAATTCATTATAAATTAAACTATTGAATTATTTATATCATAAATTTAACCTTGAATTATTTTTATAATAAATTAAACAATTCATTTATAAATAATCACTTGAATTATTTACATAATAAATTAAACAATTCATTATGAATTAAACTATTGAATTATTTAGATAACAAATTAAACTTTGAATTATTTTTATAATAAATGAAACAATTCATTGAAAAATGAACACTTGAATTATTTATGTAATAAATTAAACTTTGAAGTATGAATTAAGTTATTGAATTATTTATTTAATAAATTAAAACAATTCATTGTAAACTAACCTGTTGAATTATTTATATAATAAATTAAACAATTCATTATAAATTAAACGATTGAATTATTTATATAATAAATTAAACTATTGCATTATTTATATAATAAATTAAACCTTGAATTATTTTTATAATAAATTAAACAATTCATTTTAAAATAATCACTTGAATTATTTACATAATAAATTAAACAATTAAATTATTGAAATATTTATACAATAATTCAAACAATTCATTATAAATTAAAATATTGAATTATTTATATAATCAATTGAACTATTGAATTATTTATATCATTAATAAAATTTGAATTAATGTTATAATAAATTAAACAATTAATTTTAAAATAATCACATGAATTATTTATAAAATATATTAAACAAATCATTATAAATTAAACTATTGAATTAGTTATACAATAAATTAAACATTGAATTATTTATTAAATAAATTAAACAATTCATTATAAATTAAACCATTGAATTATTTATATAATAAATTAAACAATTCATTATAAATTAAACTATTGTATTATTTATACAATAAATTAAACAATTCATTATAAATTAAACTATTGAATTATTTATATCATAAATTTAACCTTGAATTATTTTTATAATAAATTAACCAATTCATTTATAAATAATCACTTGAATTATTTACATAATAAATTAAACAATTCATTATGAATTAAACTATTGAATTATTTATATAATTAATAAAATTTTAATAATTTTTATAATAAATTAAACAATTCATTTTGAAATAATCACATGAATTATTTGCAAAATATATTAAACAATTCATTATAAGTTAAATTATTGAATTATTTATATACTATATTAAACAAATCATTATTAATTAAACTATTGAATTAGTTATACAATAAATTCAACATTGAATTATTTATAAAATAAATTAAACAGTTCATTATAAATTAAACCATTGAATTATTTATATAATAAATTAAACAATTCATTATAAATTAAATTATTGTATTATTTATACAATAAATTAAACAATTCATTATGAATTAAACTATTGAATTATTTAGATAACAAATTAAACTTTGAATTATTTTTATAATAAATGAAACAATTCATTGAAAAATGAACACTTGAATTATTTATGTAATAAATTAAACTTTGAAGTATGAATTAAGTTATTGAATTATTTATTTAATAAATTAAAACAATTCATTGTAAACTAACCTGTTGAATTATTTATATAATAAATTAAACAATTCATTATAAATTAAACCATTGAATTATTTATATAATAAATTAAACAATTCATTATAAATTAAACTATTGTATTATTTATACAATAAATTAAACAATTCATTATAAATTAAACTATTGAATTATTTATATCATAAATTTAACCTTGAATTATTTTTATAATAAATTAAACAATTCATTTATAAATAATCACTTGAATTATTTACATAATAAATTAAACAATTCATTATGAATTAAACTATTGAATTATTTAGATAACAAATTAAACTTTGAATTATTTTTATAATAAATGAAACAATTCATTGAAAAATGAACACTTGAATTATTTATGTAATAAATTAAACTTTGAAGTATGAATTAAGTTATTGAATTATTTATTTAATAAATTAAAACAATTCATTGTAAACTAACCTGTTGAATTATTTATATAATAAATTAAACAATTCATTATAAATTAAACGATTGAATTATTTATATAATAAATTAAACTATTGCATTATTTATATAATAAATTAAACCTTGAATTATTTTTATAATAAATTAAACAATTCATTTTAAAATAATCACTTGAATTATTTACATAATAAATTAAACAATTAAATTATTCAAATATTTATACAATAATTCAAACAATTCATTATAAATTAAAATATTGAATTATTTATATAATCAATTGAACTATTGAATTATTTATATCATTAATAAAATTTGAATTAATGTTATAATAAATTAAACAATTAACTTTAAAATAATCACATGAATTATTTATAAAATATATTAAACAAATCATTATAAATTAAACTATTGAATTAGTTATACAATAAATTAAACATTGAATTATTTATTAAATAAATTAAACAATTCATTATAAATTAAACCATTGAATTATTTATATAATAAATTAAACAATTCATTATAAATTAAATTATTGTATTATTTATACAATAAATTAAACAATTCATTATAAATTAAACTATTGAATTATTTATATCATAAATTTAACCTTGAATTATTTTTATAATAAATTAACCAATTCATTTATAAATAATCACTTGAATTATTTACATAATAAATTAAACAATTCATTATGAATTAAACTATTGAATTATTTATATAATTAATAAAATTTTAATAATTTTTATAATAAATTAAACAATTCATTTTGAAATAATCACATGAATTATTTGCAAAATATATTAAACAATTCATTATAAGTTAAATTATTGAATTATTTATATACTATATTAAACAAATCATTATTAATTAAACTATTGAATTAGTTATACAATAAATTCAACATTGAATTATTTATAAAATAAATTAAACAGTTCATTATAAATTAAACGATTGAATTATTTATGTAATAAATTAAACTATTGCATTAATGATATAATAAATTAAACCTTGAATTATTTTTATAATAAATTAAACAATTCATTATAAATTAAACTATTGTATTATTTATACAATAAATTAAACAATTCATTATAAATTAAACTATTGAATTATTTATATCATAAATTTAACCTTGAATTATTTACATAATAAATTAAACAATTCATTATGAATTAAACTATTGAATTATTTATATAATTAATAAAATTGTAATAATTTATATAATAAATTAAACAATTCATTATAAATTAAACGACTGAATTATTGATATAATAAATTAAACTATTGCATTATTTATATAATAAATTAAACCTTGAATTATTTTTATAATAAATTAAACAATTCATTTTAAAATAATCACTTGAATTATTTACATAATAAATTAAACAATTAAATTATTCAAATATTTATACAATAATTCAAACAATTCATTATACATTAAAATATTGAATTATTTATATAATCAATTGAACTATTGAATTATTTATATCATTAATAAAATTTGAATTAATGTTATAATAAATTAAACAATTAATTTTAAAATAATCACATGAATTATTTATTAAATAAATTAAACAATTCATTATAAATTAAACCATTGAATTATTTATATAATAAATTAAACAATTCATTATAAATTAAACTATTGTATTATTTATACAATAAATTAAACAATTCATTATAAATTAAACTATTGAATTATTTATATAATTAATAAAATTTTAATAATTTTTATAATAAATTAAACAATTCATTTTGAAATAATCACATGAATTATTTGCAAAATATATTAAACAATTCATTATAAGTTAAATTATTGAATTATTTATAAAATATATTAAACAAATCATTATAAATTAAACTATTGAATTAGTTATACAATAAATTAAACATTGAATTATTTATTAAATAAATTAAACAATTCATTATAAATTAAACCATTGAATTATTTATATAATAAATTAAACAATTCATTATAAATTAAACTATTGTATTATTTATACAATAAATTAAACAATTCATTATAAATTAAACTATTGAATTATTTATATCATAAATTTAACCTTGAATTATTTACATAATAAATTAAACAATTCATTATGAATTAAACTATTGAATTATTTATATAATTAATAAAATTTTAATAATTTTTATAATAAATTAAACAATTCATTTTGAAATAATCACATGAATTATTTGCAAAATATATTAAACAATTCATTATAAGTTAAATTATTGAATTATTTATATACTATATTAAACAAATCATTATTAATTAAACTATTGAATTAGTTATACAATAAATTCAACATTGAATTATTTATAAAATAAATTAAACAGTTCATTATAAATTAAACGATTGAATTATTTATGTAATAAATTAAACTATTGCATTAATGATATAATAAATTAAACCTTGAATTATTTTAATAAATTAAACAATTCATTATAAATTAAACTATTGAATTATTTATATAATAAATTAAACCTTGAATTATTTTTATATTAAATTTAATCAATTTATTTCAAAATAATCACATGAATTATTTATATAATAAATTAAACAATTCATTTCAATTAAACTATTAAATTATTTATGCAATAAATTAAACTTTGAATTATTTTTATAATAAATCAATCAATTTATTTCAAAATAATCACTTGAATTATTTATAAAATAAATTAAACAATTTATTATCAATTAAACTGTTGAATTATTTAGATAACAAATTAAACATTGAATTATTTTTATAATAAATGAAACAATTCATTGAAAAATGAACACTTGAATTATTTATGTAATAAATTAAACTTTGAAGTATGAATTAAGTTATTGAATTATTTATTTAATAAATTAAAACAATTCATTGTAAACTAACCTGTTGAATTATTTATATAATAAATTAAACAATTCATTATAAATTAAATGACTGAATTATTTATATAATAAATTAAACTATTGCATTATTTATATAATAAATTAAACCTTTAATTATTTTTATAATAAATTAAACAATTCATTTTAAAATAATCACTTGAATTATTTACATAATAAATTAAACAATTAAATTATTCAAATATTTATACAATAATTCAAACAATTCATTATAAATTAAAATATTGAATTATTTATATAATCAATTGAACTATTGAATTATTTATATCATTAATAAAATTTGAATTAATGTTATAATAAATTAAACAATTAATTTTAAAATAATCACATGAATTATTTATAAAATATATTAAACAAATCATTATAAATTAAACTATTGAATTAGTTATACAATAAATTAAACATTGAATTATTTATTAAATAAATTAAACAATTCATTATAAATTAAACCATTGAATTATTTATATAATAAATTAAACAATTCATTATAAATTAAATTATTGTATTATTTATACAATAAATTAAACAATTCATTATAAATTAAACTATTGAATTATTTATATCATAAATTTAACCTTGAATTATTTTTATAATAAATTAACCAATTCATTTATAAATAATCACTTGAATTATTTACATAATAAATTAAACAATTCATTATGAATTAAACTATTGAATTATTTATATAATTAATAAAATTTTAATAATTTTTATAATAAATTAAACAATTCATTTTGAAATAATCACATGAATTATTTGCAAAATATATTAAACAATTCATTATAAGTTAAATTATTGAATTATTTATATACTATATTAAACAAATCATTATTAATTAAACTATTGAATTAGTTATACAATAAATTCAACATTGAATTATTTATAAAATAAATTAAACAGTTCATTATAAATTAAACGATTGAATTATTTATGTAATAAATTAAACTATTGCATTAATGATATAATAAATTAAACCTTGAATTATTTTTATAATAAATTAAACAATTCATTATAAATTAAACTATTGTATTATTTATACAATAAATTAAACAATTCATTATAAATTAAACTATTGAATTATTTATATCATAAATTTAACCTTGAATTATTTACATAATAAATTAAACAATTCATTATGAATTAAACTATTGAATTATTTATATAATTAATAAAATTTTAATAATTTTTATAATAAATTAAACAATTCATTTTGAAATAATCACATGAATTATTTGCAAAATATATTAAACAATTCATTATAAGTTAAATTATTGAATTATTTATATACTATATTAAACAAATCATTATTAATTAAACTATTGAATTAGTTATACAATAAATTCAACATTGAATTATTTATAAAATAAATTAAACAGTTCATTATAAATTAAACGATTGAATTATTTATGTAATAAATTAAACTATTGCATTAATGATATAATAAATTAAACCTTGAATTATTTTTATAATAAATTAAACAATTCATTATAAATTAAACTATTGAATTATTTATATAATAAATTAAACCTTGAATTATTTTTATATTAAATTTAATCAATTTATTTCAAAATAATCACATGAATTATTTATATAATAAATTAAACAATTCATTTCAATTAAACTATTGTATTATTTATACAATAAATTAAACAATTCATTATAAATTAAACTATTGAATTATTTATATCATAAATTTAACCTTGAATTATTTTTATAATAAATTAACCAATTCATTTATAAATAATCACTTGAATTATTTACATAATAAATTAAACAATTCATTATGAATTAAACTATTGAATTATTTATATAATTAATAAAATTTTAATAATTTTTATAATAAATTAAACAATTCATTTTGAAATAATCACATGAATTATTTGCAAAATATATTAAACAATTCATTATAAGTTAAATTATTGAATTATTTATATACTATATTAAACAAATCATTATTAATTAAACTATTGAATTAGTTATACAATAAATTCAACATTGAATTATTTATAAAATAAATTAAACAGTTCATTATAAATTAAACGATTGAATTATTTATGTAATAAATTAAACTATTGCATTAATGATATAATAAATTAAACCTTGAATTATTTTTATAATAAATTAAACAATTCATTATAAATTAAACTATTGTATTATTTATACAATAAATTAAACAATTCATTATAAATTAAACTATTGAATTATTTATATCATAAATTTAACCTTGAATTATTTACATAATAAATTAAACAATTCATTATGAATTAAACTATTGAATTATTTATATAATTAATAAAATTGTAATAATTTATATAATAAATTAAACAATTCATTATAAATTAAACGACTGAATTATTGATATAATAAATTAAACTATTGCATTATTTATATAATAAATTAAACCTTGAATTATTTTTATAATAAATTAAACAATTCATTTTAAAATAATCACTTGAATTATTTACATAATAAATTAAACAATTAAATTATTCAAATATTTATACAATAATTCAAACAATTCATTATAAATTAAAATATTGAATTATTTATATAATCAATTGAACTATTGAATTATTTATATCATTAATAAAATTTGAATTAATGTTATAATAAATTAAACAATTAATTTTAAAATAATCACATGAATTATTTATTAAATAAATTAAACAATTCATTATAAATTAAACCATTGAATTATTTATATAATAAATTAAACAATTCATTATAAATTAAACTATTGTATTATTTATACAATAAATTAAACAATTCATTATAAATTAAACTATTGAATTATTTATATAATTAATAAAATTTTAATAATTTTTATAATAAATTAAACAATTCATTTTGAAATAATCACATGAATTATTTGCAAAATATATTAAACAATTCATTATAAGTTAAATTATTGAATTATTTATAAAATATATTGAACAAATCATTATAAATTAAACTATTGAATTAGTTATACAATAAATTAAACATTGAATTATTTATTAAATAAATTAAACAATTCATTATAAATTAAACCATTGAATTATTTATATAATAAATTAAACAATTCATTATAAATTAAACTATTGTATTATTTATACAATAAATTAAACAATTCATTATAAATTAAACTATTGAATTATTTATATCATAAATTTAACCTTGAATTATTTACATAATAAATTAAACAATTCATTATGAATTAAACTATTGAATTATTTATATAATTAATAAAATTTTAATAATTTTTATAATAAATTAAACAATTCATTTTGAAATAATCACATGAATTATTTGCAAAATATATTAAACAATTCATTATAAGTTAAATTATTGAATTATTTATATACTATATTAAACAAATCATTATTAATTAAACTATTGAATTAGTTATACAATAAATTCAACATTGAATTATTTATAAAATAAATTAAACAGTTCATTATAAATTAAACGATTGAATTATTTATGTAATAAATTAAACTATTGCATTAATGATATAATAAATTAAACCTTGAATTATTTTAATAAATTAAACAATTCATTATAAATTAAACTATTGAATTAGTTATACAATAAATTAAACATTGAATTATTTATTAAATAAATTAAACAATTCATTATAAATTAAACCATTGAATTATTTATATAATAAATTAAACAATTCATTATAAATTAAATTATTGTATTATTTATACAATAAATTAAACAATTCATTATAAATTAAACTATTGAATTATTTATATCATAAATTTAACCTTGAATTATTTTTATAATAAATTAACCAATTCATTTATAAATAATCACTTGAATTATTTACATAATAAATTAAACAATTCATTATGAATTAAACTATTGAATTATTTATATAATTAATAAAATTTTAATAATTTTTATAATAAATTAAACAATTCATTTTGAAATAATCACATGAATTATTTGCAAAATATATTAAACAATTCATTATAAGTTAAATTATTGAATTATTTATATACTATATTAAACAAATCATTATTAATTAAACTATTGAATTAGTTATACAATAAATTCAACATTGAATTATTTATAAAATAAATTAAACAGTTCATTATAAATTAAACGATTGAATTATTTATGTAATAAATTAAACTATTGCATTAATGATATAATAAATTAAACCTTGAATTATTTTTATAATAAATTAAACGATTCATTATAAATTAAACTATTGTATTATTTATACAATAAATTAAACAATTCATTATAAATTAAACTATTGAATTATTTATATCATAAATTTAACCTTGAATTATTTACATAATAAATTAAACAATTCATTATGAATTAAACTATTGAATTATTTATATAATTAATAAAATTTTAATAATTTTTATAATAAATTAAACAATTCATTTTGAAATAATCACATGAATTATTTGCAAAATATATTAAACAATTCATTATAAGTTAAATTATTGAATTATTTATATACTATATTAAACAAATCATTATTAATTAAACTATTGAATTAGTTATACAATAAATTCAACATTGAATTATTTATAAAATAAATTAAACAGTTCATTATAAATTAAACGATTGAATTATTTATGTAATAAATTAAACTATTGCATTAATGATATAATAAATTAAACCTTGAATTATTTTTATAATAAATTAAACAATTCATTATAAATTAAACTATTGAATTATTTATATAATAAATTAAACCTTGAATTATTTTTATATTAAATTTAATCAATTTATTTCAAAATAATCACATGAATTATTTATATAATAAATTAAACAATTCATTTCAATTAAACTATTGTATTATTTATACAATAAATTAAACAATTCATTATAAATTAAACTATTGAATTATTTATATCATAAATTTAACCTTGAATTATTTTTATAATAAATTAACCAATTCATTTATAAATAATCACTTGAATTATTTACATAATAAATTAAACAATTCATTATGAATTAAACTATTGAATTATTTATATAATTAATAAAATTTTAATAATTTTTATAATAAATTAAACAATTCATTTTGAAATAATCACATGAATTATTTGCAAAATATATTAAACAATTCATTATAAGTTAAATTATTGAATTATTTATATACTATATTAAACAAATCATTATTAATTAAACTATTGAATTAGTTATACAATAAATTCAACATTGAATTATTTATAAAATAAATTAAACAGTTCATTATAAATTAAACGATTGAATTATTTATGTAATAAATTAAACTATTGCATTAATGATATAATAAATTAAACCTTGAATTATTTTTATAATAAATTAAACAATTCATTATAAATTAAACTATTGTATTATTTATACAATAAATTAAACAATTCATTATAAATTAAACTATTGAATTATTTATATCATAAATTTAACCTTGAATTATTTACATAATAAATTAAACAATTCATTATGAATTAAACTATTGAATTATTTATATAATTAATAAAATTGTAATAATTTATATAATAAATTAAACAATTCATTATAAATTAAACGACTGAATTATTGATATAATAAATTAAACTATTGCATTATTTATATAAATTAAACCTTGAATTATTTTTATAATAAATTAAACAATTCATTTTAAAATAATCACTTGAATTATTTACATAATAAATTAAACAATTAAATTATTCAAATATTTATACAATAATTCAAACAATTCATTATAAATTAAAATATTGAATTATTTATATAATCAATTGAACTATTGAATTATTTATATCATTAATAAAATTTGAATTAATGTTATAATAAATTAAACAATTAATTTTAAAATAATCACATGAATTATTTATTAAATAAATTAAACAATTCATTATAAATTAAACCATTGAATTATTTATATAATAAATTAAACAATTCATTATAAATTAAACTATTGTATTATTTATACAATAAATTAAACAATTCATTATAAATTAAACTATTGAATTATTTATATAATTAATAAAATTTTAATAATTTTTATAATAAATTAAACAATTCATTTTGAAATAATCACATGAATTATTTGCAAAATATATTAAACAATTCATTATAAGTTAAATTATTGAATTATTTATAAAATATATTGAACAAATCATTATAAATTAAACTATTGAATTAGTTATACAATAAATTAAACATTGAATTATTTATTAAATAAATTAAACAATTCATTATAAATTAAACCATTGAATTATTTATATAATAAATTAAACAATTCATTATAAATTAAACTATTGTATTATTTATACAATAAATTAAACAATTCATTATAAATTAAACTATTGAATTATTTATATCATAAATTTAACCTTGAATTATTTACATAATAAATTAAACAATTCATTATGAATTAAACTATTGAATTATTTATATAATTAATAAAATTTTAATAATTTTTATAATAAATTAAACAATTCATTTTGAAATAATCACATGAATTATTTGCAAAATATATTAAACAATTCATTATAAGTTAAATTATTGAATTATTTATATACTATATTAAACAAATCATTATTAATTAAACTATTGAATTAGTTATACAATAAATTCAACATTGAATTATTTATAAAATAAATTAAACAGTTCATTATAAATTAAACGATTGAATTATTTATGTAATAAATTAAACTATTGCATTAATGATATAATAAATTAAACCTTGAATTATTTTTATAATAAATTAAACAATTCATTATAAATTAAACTATTGAATTATTTATATAATAAATTAAACCTTGAATTATTTTTATATTAAATTTAATCAATTTATTTCAAAATAATCACATGAATTATTTATATAATAAATTAAACAATTCATTTCAATTAAACTATTGTATTATTTATACAATAAATTAAACAATTCATTATAAATTAAACTATTGAATTATTTATATCATAAATTTAACCTTGAATTATTTTTATAATAAATTAACCAATTCATTTATAAATAATCACTTGAATTATTTACATAATAAATTAAACAATTCATTATGAATTAAACTATTGAATTATTTATATAATTAATAAAATTTTAATAATTTTTATAATAAATTAAACAATTCATTTTGAAATAATCACATGAATTATTTGCAAAATATATTAAACAATTCATTATAAGTTAAATTATTGAATTATTTATATACTATATTAAACAAATCATTATTAATTAAACTATTGAATTAGTTATACAATAAATTCAACATTGAATTATTTATAAAATAAATTAAACAGTTCATTATAAATTAAACGATTGAATTATTTATGTAATAAATTAAACTATTGCATTAATGATATAATAAATTAAACCTTGAATTATTTTTATAATAAATTAAACAATTCATTATAAATTAAACTATTGTATTATTTATACAATAAATTAAACAATTCATTATAAATTAAACTATTGAATTATTTATATCATAAATTTAACCTTGAATTATTTACATAATAAATTAAACAATTCATTATGAATTAAACTATTGAATTATTTATATAATTAATAAAATTGTAATAATTTATATAATAAATTAAACAATTCATTTTGAAATAATCACATGAATTATTTGCAAAATATATTAAACAATTCATTATAAGTTAAATTATTGAATTATTTATAAAATATATTGAACAAATCATTATAAATTAAACTATTGAATTAGTTATACAATAAATTAAACATTGAATTATTTATTAAATAAATTAAACAATTCATTATAAATTAAACCATTGAATTATTTATATAATAAATTAAACAATTCATTATAAATTAAACTATTGTATTATTTATACAATAAATTAAACAATTCATTATAAATTAAACTATTGAATTATTTATATCATAAATTTAACCTTGAATTATTTACATAATAAATTAAACAATTCATTATGAATTAAACTATTGAATTATTTATATAATTAATAAAATTTTAATAATTTTTATAATAAATTAAACAATTCATTTTGAAATAATCACATGAATTATTTGCAAAATATATTAAACAATTCATTATAAGTTAAATTATTGAATTATTTATATACTATATTAAACAAATCATTATTAATTAAACTATTGAATTAGTTATACAATAAATTCAACATTGAATTATTTATAAAATAAATTAAACAGTTCATTATAAATTAAACGATTGAATTATTTATGTAATAAATTAAACTATTGCATTAATGATATAATAAATTAAACCTTGAATTATTTTTATAATAAATTAAACAATTCATTATAAATTAAACTATTGAATTATTTATATAATAAATTAAACCTTGAATTATTTTTATATTAAATTTAATCAATTTATTTCAAAATAATCACATGAATTATTTATATAATAAATTAAACAATTCATTTCAATTAAACTATTGTATTATTTATACAATAAATTAAACAATTCATTATAAATTAAACTATTGAATTATTTATATCATAAATTTAACCTTGAATTATTTTTATAATAAATTAACCAATTCATTTATAAATAATCACTTGAATTATTTACATAATAAATTAAACAATTCATTATGAATTAAACTATTGAATTATTTATATAATTAATAAAATTTTAATAATTTTTATAATAAATTAAACAATTCATTTTGAAATAATCACATGAATTATTTGCAAAATATATTAAACAATTCATTATAAGTTAAATTATTGAATTATTTATATACTATATTAAACAAATCATTATTAATTAAACTATTGAATTAGTTATACAATAAATTCAACATTGAATTATTTATAAAATAAATTAAACAGTTCATTATAAATTAAACGATTGAATTATTTATGTAATAAATTAAACTATTGCATTAATGATATAATAAATTAAACCTTGAATTATTTTTATAATAAATTAAACAATTCATTATAAATTAAACTATTGTATTATTTATACAATAAATTAAACAATTCATTATAAATTAAACTATTGAATTATTTATATCATAAATTTAACCTTGAATTATTTACATAATAAATTAAACAATTCATTATGAATTAAACTATTGAATTATTTATATAATTAATAAAATTGTAATAATTTATATAATAAATTAAACAATTCATTATAAATTAAACGACTGAATTATTGATATAATAAATTAAACTATTGCATTATTTATATAATAAATTAAACCTTGAATTATTTTTATAATAAATTAAACAATTCATTTTAAAATAATCACTTGAATTATTTACATAATAAATTAAACAATTAAATTATTCAAATATTTATACAATAATTCAAACAATTCATTATAAATTAAAATATTGAATTATTTATATAATCAATTGAACTATTGAATTATTTATATCATTAATAAAATTTGAATTAATGTTATAATAAATTAAACAATTAATTTTAAAATAATCACATGAATTATTTATTAAATAAATTAAACAATTCATTATAAATTAAACCATTGAATTATTTATATAATAAATTAAACAATTCATTATAAATTAAACTATTGTATTATTTATACAATAAATTAAACAATTCATTATAAATTAAACTATTGAATTATTTATATAATTAATAAAATTTTAATAATTTTTATAATAAATTAAACAATTCATTTTGAAATAATCACATGAATTATTTGCAAAATATATTAAACAATTCATTATAAGTTAAATTATTGAATTATTTATAAAATATATTGAACAAATCATTATAAATTAAACTATTGAATTAGTTATACAATAAATTAAACATTGAATTATTTATTAAATAAATTAAACAATTCATTATAAATTAAACCATTGAATTATTTATATAATAAATTAAACAATTCATTATAAATTAAACTATTGTATTATTTATACAATAAATTAAACAATTCATTATAAATTAAACTATTGAATTATTTATATCATAAATTTAACCTTGAATTATTTACATAATAAATTAAACAATTCATTATGAATTAAACTATTGAATTATTTATATAATTAATAAAATTTTAATAATTTTTATAATAAATTAAACAATTCATTTTGAAATAATCACATGAATTATTTGCAAAATATATTAAACAATTCATTATAAGTTAAATTATTGAATTATTTATATACTATATTAAACAAATCATTATTAATTAAACTATTGAATTAGTTATACAATAAATTCAACATTGAATTATTTATAAAATAAATTAAACAGTTCATTATAAATTAAACGATTGAATTATTTATGTAATAAATTAAACTATTGCATTAATGATATAATAAATTAAACCTTGAATTATTTTAATAAATTAAACAATTCATTATAAATTAAACTATTGAATTAGTTATACAATAAATTAAACATTGAATTATTTATTAAATAAATTAAACAATTCATTATAAATTAAACCATTGAATTATTTATATAATAAATTAAACAATTCATTATAAATTAAATTATTGTATTATTTATACAATAAATTAAACAATTCATTATAAATTAAACTATTGAATTATTTATATCATAAATTTAACCTTGAATTATTTTTATAATAAATTAACCAATTCATTTATAAATAATCACTTGAATTATTTACATAATAAATTAAACAATTCATTATGAATTAAACTATTGAATTATTTATATAATTAATAAAATTTTAATAATTTTTATAATAAATTAAACAATTCATTTTGAAATAATCACATGAATTATTTGCAAAATATATTAAACAATTCATTATAAGTTAAATTATTGAATTATTTATATACTATATTAAACAAATCATTATTAATTAAACTATTGAATTAGTTATACAATAAATTCAACATTGAATTATTTATAAAATAAATTAAACAGTTCATTATAAATTAAACGATTGAATTATTTATGTAATAAATTAAACTATTGCATTAATGATATAATAAATTAAACCTTGAATTATTTTTATAATAAATTAAACAATTCATTATAAATTAAACTATTGTATTATTTATACAATAAATTAAACAATTCATTATAAATTAAACTATTGAATTATTTATATCATAAATTTAACCTTGAATTATTTACATAATAAATTAAACAATTCATTATGAATTAAACTATTGAATTATTTATATAATTAATAAAATTTTAATAATTTTTATAATAAATTAAACAATTCATTTTGAAATAATCACATGAATTATTTGCAAAATATATTAAACAATTCATTATAAGTTAAATTATTGAATTATTTATATACTATATTAAACAAATCATTATTAATTAAACTATTGAATTAGTTATACAATAAATTCAACATTGAATTATTTATAAAATAAATTAAACAGTTCATTATAAATTAAACGATTGAATTATTTATGTAATAAATTAAACTATTGCATTAATGATATAATAAATTAAACCTTGAATTATTTTTATAATAAATTAAACAATTCATTATAAATTAAACTATTGAATTATTTATATAATAAATTAAACCTTGAATTATTTTTATATTAAATTTAATCAATTTATTTCAAAATAATCACATGAATTATTTATATAATAAATTAAACAATTCATTTCAATTAAACTATTGTATTATTTATACAATAAATTAAACAATTCATTATAAATTAAACTATTGAATTATTTATATCATAAATTTAACCTTGAATTATTTTTATAATAAATTAACCAATTCATTTATAAATAATCACTTGAATTATTTACATAATAAATTAAACAATTCATTATGAATTAAACTATTGAATTATTTATATAATTAATAAAATTTTAATAATTTTTATAATAAATTAAACAATTCATTTTGAAATAATCACATGAATTATTTGCAAAATATATTAAACAATTCATTATAAGTTAAATTATTGAATTATTTATATACTATATTAAACAAATCATTATTAATTAAACTATTGAATTAGTTATACAATAAATTCAACATTGAATTATTTATAAAATAAATTAAACAGTTCATTATAAATTAAACGATTGAATTATTTATGTAATAAATTAAACTATTGCATTAATGATATAATAAATTAAACCTTGAATTATTTTTATAATAAATTAAACAATTCATTATAAATTAAACTATTGTATTATTTATACAATAAATTAAACAATTCATTATAAATTAAACTATTGAATTATTTATATCATAAATTTAACCTTGAATTATTTACATAATAAATTAAACAATTCATTATGAATTAAACTATTGAATTATTTATATAATTAATAAAATTGTAATAATTTATATAATAAATTAAACAATTCATTATAAATTAAACGACTGAATTATTGATATAATAAATTAAACTATTGCATTATTTGTATAATAAATTAAACCTTGAATTATTTTTATAATAAATTAAACAATTCATTTTAAAATAATCACTTGAATTATTTACATAATAAATTAAACAATTAAATTATTCAAATATTTATACAATAATTCAAACAATTCATTATAAATTAAAATATTGAATTATTTATATAATCAATTGAACTATTGAATTATTTATATCATTAATAAAATTTGAATTAATGTTATAATAAATTAAACAATTAATTTTAAAATAATCACATGAATTATTTATTAAATAAATTAAACAATTCATTATAAATTAAACCATTGAATTATTTATATAATAAATTAAACAATTCATTATAAATTAAACTATTGTATTATTTATACAATAAATTAAACAATTCATTATAAATTAAACTATTGAATTATTTATATAATTAATAAAATTTTAATAATTTTTATAATAAATTAAACAATTCATTTTGAAATAATCACATGAATTATTTGCAAAATATATTAAACAATTCATTATAAGTTAAATTATTGAATTATTTATAAAATATATTGAACAAATCATTATAAATTAAACTATTGAATTAGTTATACAATAAATTAAACATTGAATTATTTATTAAATAAATTAAACAATTCATTATAAATTAAACCATTGAATTATTTATATAATAAATTAAACAATTCATTATAAATTAAACTATTGTATTATTTATACAATAAATTAAACAATTCATTATAAATTAAACTATTGAATTATTTATATCATAAATTTAACCTTGAATTATTTACATAATAAATTAAACAATTCATTATGAATTAAACTATTGAATTATTTATATAATTAATAAAATTTTAATAATTTTTATAATAAATTAAACAATTCATTTTGAAATAATCACATGAATTATTTGCAAAATATATTAAACAATTCATTATAAGTTAAATTATTGAATTATTTATATACTATATTAAACAAATCATTATTAATTAAACTATTGAATTAGTTATACAATAAATTCAACATTGAATTATTTATAAAATAAATTAAACAGTTCATTATAAATTAAACGATTGAATTATTTATGTAATAAATTAAACTATTGCATTAATGATATAATAAATTAAACCTTGAATTATTTTAATAAATTAAACAATTCATTATAAATTAAACTATTGAATTATTTATATAATAAATTAAACCTTGAATTATTTTTATATTAAATTTAATCAATTTATTTCAAAATAATCACATGAATTATTTATATAATAAATTAAACAATTCATTTCAATTAAACTATTAAATTATTTATGCAATAAATTAAACTTTGAATTATTTTTATAATAAATCAATCAATTTATTTCAAAATAATCACTTGAATTATTTATAAAATAAATTAGACAATTTATTATCAATTAAACTGTTGAATTATTTAGATAACAAATTAAACTTTGAATTATTTTTATAATAAATGAAACAATTCATTGAAAAATGAACACTTGAATTATTTATGTAATAAATTAAACTTTGAAGTATGAATTAAGTTATTGAATTATTTATTTAATAAATTAAAACAATTCATTGTAAACTAACCTGTTGAATTATTTATATAATAAATTAAACAATTCATTATAAATTAAACGACTGAATTATTTATATAATAAATTAAACTATTGCATTATTTATATAATAAATTAAACCTTGAATTATTTTTATAATAAATTAAACAATTCATTTTAAAATAATCACTTGAATTATTTACATAATAAATTAAACAATTAAATTATTGAAATATTTATACAATAATTCAAACAATTCATTATAAATTAAAATATTGAATTATTTATATAATCAATTGAACTATTGAATTATTTATATCATTAATAAAATTTGAATTAATGTTATAATAAATTAAACAATTAATTTTAAAATAATCACATGAATTATTTATTAAATAAATTAAACAATTCATTATAAATTAAACCATTGAATTATTTATATAATAAATTAAACAAT
The DNA here is from genome assembly GCF_035084215.1 of Heptranchias perlo. Classification (NCBI taxonomy): domain Eukaryota; kingdom Metazoa; phylum Chordata; class Chondrichthyes; order Hexanchiformes; family Hexanchidae; genus Heptranchias; species Heptranchias perlo. The sequence goes on along the minus strand of NW_027140036.1, from coordinate 98,184 downwards.
TCATTATAAATTAAACTATTGTATTATTTATACAATAAATTAAACAATTCATTATAAATTAAACTATTGAATTATTTATATCATAAATTTAACCTTGAATTATTTTTATAATAAATTAAACAATTCATTTATAAATAATCACTTGAATTATTTACATAATAAATTAAACAATTCATTATGAATTAAACTATTGAATTATTTAGATAACAAATTAAACTTTGAATTATTTTTATAATAAATGAAACAATTCATTGAAAAATGAACACTTGAATTATTTATGTAATAAATTAAACTTTGAAGTATGAATTAAGTTATTGAATTATTTATTTAATAAATTAAAACAATTCATTGTAAACTAACCTGTTGAATTATTTATATAATAAATTAAACAATTCATTATAAATTAAACGATTGAATTATTTATATAATAAATTAAACTATTGCATTATTTATATAATAAATTAAACCTTGAATTATTTTTATAATAAATTAAACAATTCATTTTAAAATAATCACTTGAATTATTTACATAATAAATTAAACAATTAAATTATTCAAATATTTATACAATAATTCAAACAATTCATTATAAATTAAAATATTGAATTATTTATATAATCAATTGAACTATTGAATTATTTATATCATTAATAAAATTTGAATTAATGTTATAATAAATTAAACAATTAATTTTAAAATAATCACATGAATTATTTATAAAATATATTAAACAAATCATTATAAATTAAACTATTGAATTAGTTATACAATAAATTAAACATTGAATTATTTATTAAATAAATTAAACAATTCATTATAAATTAAACCATTGAATTATTTATATAATAAATTAAACAATTCATTATAAATTAAATTATTGTATTATTTATACAATAAATTAAACAATTCATTATAAATTAAACTATTGAATTATTTATATCATAAATTTAACCTTGAATTATTTTTATAATAAATTAAACAATTCATTTATAAATAATCACTTGAATTATTTACATAATAAATTAAACAATTCATTATGAATTAAACTATTGAATTATTTATATAATTAATAAAATTTTAATAATTTTTATAATAAATTAAACAATTCATTTTGAAATAATCACATGAATTATTTGCAAAATATATTAAACAATTCATTATAAGTTAAATTATTGAATTATTTATATACTATATTAAACAAATCATTATTAATTAAACTATTGAATTAGTTATACAATAAATTCAACATTGAATTATTTATAAAATAAATTAAACAGTTCATTATAAATTAAACGATTGAATTATTTATGTAATAAATTAAACAATTCATTATAAATTAAACTATTGAATTATTTATATAATAAATTAAACCTTGAATTATTTTTATATTAAATTTAATCAATTTATTTCAAAGTAATCACATGAATTATTTATATAATAAATTAAACAATTCATTTCAATTAAACTATTAAATTATTTATGCAATAAATTAAACTTTGAATTATTTTTATAATAAATCAATCAATTTATTTCAAAATAATCACTTGAATTATTTATAAAATAAATTAAACAATTTATTATCAATTAAACTGTTGAATTACTTAGATAACAAATTAAACTTTGAATTATTTTTATAATAAATGAAACAATTCATTAAAAAATGAACACTTGAATTATTTATGTAATAAATTAAACTTTGAAGTATGAATTAAGTTATTGAATTATTTATTTAATAAATTAAAACAATTCATTGTAAACTAACCTGTTGAATTATTTATATAATAAATTAAACAATTCATTATAAATTAAACGACTGAATTATTTATATAATAAATTAAACTATTGCATTATTTATATAATAAATTAAACCTTGAATTATTTTTATAATAAATTAAACAATTCATTTTAAAATAATCACTTGAATTATTTACATAATAAATTAAACAATTAAATTATTCAAATATTTATACAATAATTCAAACAATTCATTATAAATTAAAATATTGAATTATTTATATAATCAATTGAACTATTGAATTATTTATATCATTAATAAAATTTGAATTAATGTTATAATAAATTAAACAATTCATTATAAATTAAACCATTGAATTGTTTATATAATAAATTAAACAATTCATTATAAATTAAACTATTGTATTATTTATACAATAAATTAAACAATTCATTATAAATTAAACTATTGAATTATTTATATCATAAATTTAACCTTGAATTATTTTTATAATAAATTAACCAATTCATTTATAAATAATCACTTGAATTATTTACATAATAAATTAAACAATTCATTATGAATTAAACTATTGAATTATTTATATAATTAATAAAATTTTAATAATTTTTATAATAAATTAAACAATTCATTTTGAAATAATCACATGAATTATTTGCAAAATATATTAAACAATTCATTATAAGTTAAATTATTGAATTATTTATATACTATATTAAACAAATCATTATTAATTAAACTATTGAATTAGTTATACAATAAATTCAACATTGAATTATTTATAAAATAAATTAAACAGTTCATTATAAATTAAACGATTGAATTATTTATGTAATAAATTAAACTATTGCATTATTGATATAATAAATTAAACCTTGAATTATTTTTGTAATAAATTAAACAATTCATCATAAATTAAACTATTGAATTATTTATATAATAAATTAAACCTTCAATTATTTTTATATTAAATTTAATCAATTTATTTCAAAATAATCACATGAATTATTTATATAATAAATTAAACAATTCATTTAAATTAAACTATTAAATTATTTATGCAATAAATTAAACTTTGAATGATTTTTATAATAAATGAAACAATTCATTTAAAAATAATCACATGAATTATTTATATCATAAATTAAACAATTCATTATAAATTAACTTATTGAAAGATTTATATAATAGATTGAACAATTCATTATAAATTAAACTAATGAATTATTTATATAGTAAATTAAACCTTGAATTATTGTTATATTAAATTTAATCAATTTATTTTAAAATAATCACATGAATTATTTAAAGAATATAAAAACAATTCATTATGAATTAAAATATTGAATTATTTATATAATCAATTAAACTATTCAATTATTTATATAATTAATAAAATTTGAATGATTTTTATAATAAATTAAACAATTCATTTTGAAATAATCACATGAATTATTTACAAAATATATTAAACAATTCATTACAAGTTAAATTATTGAATTATTTATATACTATATTAAACAAATCATTATGAATTAAACTATTGAATTATTTATATGATAAATTAAACTATTGCACTATTACATAATAAATTAAACTTTGAAGTATAAATTAAATTATTGAATTATTTATTTAATAAATTAAACAATTCATTATAAATTAAACTATTCAATTGTTTAGATAATAAATTAAAGTTTGAATTATTTTTATAATAAATGAAACAATTCATTTAAAAATAATCACTTCAATTATTTATATAATAAATTAAAAAATTCATTATAAATTAAACTATTGAATTATTTATGTAATAAATTAAACTATTGCATTATTTGTATAAAAAATTAAACTTTGAATTATTTTTATAATAAATTAAACAATTCATTATGAATTAAACTATTGAATCGTTTAGATAATAAATTAAACAATTCATTATCAATTGAACTATTGAATTATTTATGTAATAAATTAAACCTTGAGTTATTTTTACAATAAATTAAACTTTGAATTATTTTTATATTAAATTAAACAATTCATTATAAAATAATGACATGAATTATTTATAAAATAAATTAAAGAATTCATTATTAATTAAACCATTGAATTATTTATGTAATAAATTAAACCTTGAATTATTTTTATATTAAATTCAATCAATTTATTTTAAAATAATCACATGAATTATTTATACAATAAATTAAACAATTAATTATAAATTAAATTATTGAATTATTTATTTAATAAATTAAACAATTAATTGTAAATTAAACTATTGAATTATTTACATAATGTATTAAACAAATCATTATAAATTAAACTATTCAATTAGTTATACAATAAATTAAACATTGAATTATTTAAATAATAAATTAAAGAATTCATAATAAATTAAACTATTGAATTATTTGTATAATAAATTAAACAATTCATTCTTAATTAAACTATTGAATTATTTATATAATAAATTAAACATTGAATTATTTTTATAATAAATTAAACAATTCATTCTTAATTAAACTATTGAATTATTTATATCACAAATTAAACTTTGAATTACTTTTATAAAAAAATATTCAATTTATTTCAAAATAATCACATCAATTATTTATATAATGAATTCAACTTTGAATCATTTTTATAACAAATTAAACTTTGAATTATTTATAAAATAAATTAAACAATTAATTTTGAATTAAACTATTGAATTATTTATAGAATAAATTAAACTTTGAATTATTTTTACAATAAATGAAACAATTCATTTTAAAATAATCACTTCAATTATTTATTTAATAAATTAATCAATTCATTTTTAAATAATCACATGAATTATTTATAAATTATATTAAACAATTCATTATGAGTTAAATTATTGAATTATTTATAAAATAAATTAAACAATTCATTATAAATTAAACTATTGAATTATTTATATAATAAATTAAACTTTGAATTATTTTTATAATAATTTAAACAATTCATTTTAAAATAATCACATGAATTCTTTATAAAATAAGTTCGACAATTCATTATGAATTAAATTATTGCATTATTTATATCATAAATTAAACCTTGAATGATTTTTATAATAAATTAAACAATTCATTTCAAAATAATCTCTTGAATTATTTATAAAATAAATTAAACAATTCGTTATAAATTAAATTTTTGAATGATTTATATAATAAATTAAACAATTCATTATAAATTAAACTATTGAATTATTTATATAATCAATTATACCTTGAATTATTTTTAATAATAAATTAAACAATTCATTTAAAAAATAATCACTTGAATTATTGATATAATAAATCAAACAATTCATTATAAATTAAACTATTGAATTATTTATATAATAAATTAAACAATTAATTATAAATTAAAATATTCAATTATTTATATAATAAATTAAACTTTGAATTATTTTTATAACAAATTAAACTTTGAATTATTTATAAAATAAGTTAAACAATTCATTATTAATTAAAGCATTGAATTATTTTTGTAACAAATTAAACTTTGAATTATTTATATATTAAATTAAAGAATTCATTTTAAAATAATCACTTCAATTATTTATATAATAAATTAAACTATTCATTCTAAATTAAACTGTTGAATTATTTATATTACAAATTAAACTTTGAATTACTTTTCTAATAAATTAATCAATTTATTTTAAAATAATCACATGAATTATTTATATCATAAATTAAACAATTAATTATAAATTAAACTATTGAATTATTTATATAATAAATTAAACTTTGAATCATTTTTATAACAAATTAAACTTTGAATTATTTATAAAATAAATTAAACAATTAATTTTGAATTAAACTATTGAATTATTTATAGAATAAATTAAACTTTGAATTATTTTTACAATAAATGAAACAATTCATTTTAAAATAATCACTTCAATTATTTATTTAATAAATTAATCAATTCATTTTTAAATAATCACATGAATTATTTATAAATTATATTAAACAATTCATTATGAGTTAAATTATTGAATTATTTATAAAATAAATTAAACAATTCATTATAAATTAAACTATTGAATTATTTATATAATAAATTAAACTTTGAATTATTTTTATAATAATTTAAACAATTCATTTTAAAATAATCACATGAATTCTTTATAAAATAAGTTCGACAATTCATTATGAATTAAATTATTGCATTATTTATATCATAAATTAAACCTTGAATGATTTTTATAATAAATTAAACAATTCATTTCAAAATAATCTCTTGAATTATTTGTATAATAAATTAAACAATTCATTGTAAATTAAATTATTGAAAGATTTATGTAATAAATTAAACAATTCATAATAAATTAAACTATTGAGTTATTTGTATAATAAATTAAACAATTCATTATAAATTAAACTATTGAATTATTTATATAATAAATTAAACATTCAATTATTTTTATAATAAATTAAACAATTCATTCTTAATTAAACTATTGAATTATTTATATCACAAATTAAACTTTGAATTACTTTTATAAAAAAATATTCAATTTATTTCAAAATAATCACATCAATTATTTATATAATGAATTCAACTTTGAATCATTTTTATAACAAATTAAACTTTGAATTATTTATAAAATAAATTAAACAATTAATTTTGAATTAAACTATTGAATTATTTATAGAATAAATTAAACTTTGAATTATTTTTACAATAAATGAAACAATTCATTTTAAAATAATCACTTCAATTATTTATTTAATAAATTAATCAATTCATTTTTAAATAATCACATGAATTATTTATAAATTATATTAAACAATTCATTATGAGTTAAATTATTGAATTATTTATAAAATAAATTAAACAATTCATTATAAATTAAACTATTGAATTATTTATATAATAAATTAAACTTTGAATTATTTTTACAATAATTTAAACAATTCATTTTAAAATAATCACATGAATTCTTTATAAAATAAGTTCGACAATTCATTATGAATTAAATTATTGCATTATTTATTTCATAAATTAAACCTTGAATGATTTTTATAATAAATTAAACAATTCATTTCAAAATAATCTCTTGAATTATTTGTATAATAAATTAAACAATTCATTGTAAATTAAATTATTGAAAGATTTATGTAATAAATTCAACAATTCATAATAAATTAAACTATTGAATTATTTGTATAATAAATTAAACAATTCATTATAAATTAAACTATTGAATTATTTATATAATAAATTAAACATTCAATTATTTTTATAATAAATTAAACAATTCATTCTTAATTAAACTATTGAATTATTTATATCACAAATTAAACTTTGAATTACTTTTATAAAAAAATATTCAATTTATTTCAAAATAATCACATCAATTATTTATATAATGAATTCAACTTTGAATCATTTTTATAACAAATTAAACTTTGAATTATTTATAAAATAAATTAAACAATTAATTTTGAATTAAACTATTGAATTATTTATAGAATAAATTAAACTTTGAATTATTTTTACAATAAATGAAACAATTCATTTTAAAATAATCACTTCAATTATTTATTTAATAAATTAATCAATTCATTTTTAAATAATCACATGAATTATTTATAAATTATATTAAACAATTCATTATGAGTTAAATTATTGAATTATTTATAAAATAAATTAAACAATTCATTATAAATTAAACTATTGAATTATTTATATAATAAATTAAACAATTAATTATAAATTAAAATATTCAATTATTTATATAATAAATTAAACTTTGAATTATTTTTATAACAAATTAAACTTTGAATTATTTACAAAATAAGTTAAACAATTCATTATTAATTAAAGCATTGAATTATTTTTGTAACAAATTAAACTTTGAATTATTTTTATCTTAAATGAAACAATTCATTTTAAAATAATCACTTCAATTATGTATATAATAAATTAAACAATTAATTATAAAATAAACTATTGAATTATTTATATTATCAATTAAACCTTGAATTATTTTTATAATAAATTTAAACAATTTATTTTAAAATAATCACATGAATTATTTGTATAATAAATTAAACAAATGATTATAAATTAAACTATTGAGTTATTTACATAATTAATTAAAGTTTGAATTATTTTTATGACAAATTAAACTTTGAATTATTTATATATTAAATTAAAGAATTCATTTTAAAATAATCACTTCAATTATTTATATAATAAATTAAACTATTCATTCTAAATTAAACTGTTGAATTATTTATATTACAAATTAAACTTTGAATTACTTTTCTAATAAATTAATCAATTTATTTTAAAATAATCACATGAATTATTTATATCATAAATTAAACAATTAATTATAAATTAAACTATTGAATTATTTATATAATAAATTAAACTTTGAATCATTTTTATAACAAATTAAACTTTGAATTATTTATAAAATAAATTAAACAATTAATTTTGAATTAAACTATTGAATTATTTATTGAATAAATTAAACTTTGAATTATTTTTACAATAAATGAAACTTTGAATTATTTATAAAATAAGTTAAACAATTCATTATTAATTAAAGCATTGAATTATTTTTGTAACAAATTAAACTTTGAATTATTTTTATCTTAAATGAAACAATTCATTTAAAAATAATCACTTCAATTATGTATATAATAAATTAAACAATTAATTATAAATTAAACTATTGAATTATTTATATTATCAATTAAACCTTGAATTATTTTTATAATAAATTTAAACAATTTATTTTAAAATAATCACATGAATTATTTGTATAATAAATTAAACAAATGATTATAAATTAAACTATTGAGATATTTACATAATTAATTAAAGTTTGAATTATTTTTATGACAAATTAAACTTTGAATTATTTATATATTAAATTAAAGAATTCATTTTAAAATAATCACTTCAATTATTTATATAATAAATTAAACTATTCATTCTAAATTAAACTGTTGAATTATTTATATTACAAATTAAACTTTGAATTACTTTTCTAATAAATTAATCAATTTATTTTAAAATAATCACATGAATTATTTATATCATAAATTAAACAATTAATTATAAATTAAACTATTGAATTATTTATATAATAAATTAAACTTTGAATTATTTTTATAACAAATTAAACTTTGAATTATTTATAAAATAAGTTCGACAATTCATTATGAATTAAATTATTGCATTATTTATATCATAAATTAAACCTTGAATGATTTTTATATTAAATTAAACAATTCATTATAAAATAATGACATGAATTATTTATAAAATAAATTAAAGAATTCATTATTAATTAAACCATTGAATTATTTATGTAATAAATTAAACCTTGAATTATTTTTATATTAAATTCAATCAATTTATTTTAAAATAATCACATGAATTATTTATACAATAAATTAAACAATTAATTATAAATTAAATTATTGAATTATTTTTTTAATAAATTAAACAATTAATTGTAAATTAACCTATTGAATTATTTATATAATATATTAAACAAATCATTATAAATTAAACCATTGAATTGGTTATACAATAAATTAAACATTGAATTATTTCTAAAATAAATTAAACAATTCATTATAAATTAAATTTTGAATTATTTTTATAATAAATTAAACAATTCATTATAAATTAAACCTTGAATTATTTTTATAATAAATTAAACTTTGAATTATTTTTATATTAAATTAAACAATTCATTTTAAAATAATGACATGAATTATTTATAAAATAAATGAAACAATTAATTATTAATTAAAGCATTGAATTATTTATATAATAAATTAAACTATTGCATTATTTAGATAATAAATTAAACATTGAATTATTTTTATAATAAATTAAACAATTCATTATAAATTAAACTATTGCATTATTTAGATAACAAATTAAACAATTCATTATGAATTAAACTATTGAATTATTTATATAATAAATTAAACCTTGAATTATTTTTATAATAAATTAAACTTTGAATGATTTTTATATTAAATTAAACAATTCATTTTAAAATAATCACATGAATTATTTATAAAATAAATTAAACAATTCATTATTAATTAAAGTGTTGAATTATTTATATAATACATTAAACTTTGAATTATTTTTATCATAAATCAATCAATTTATTTTAAAATAATCACTTGAATTATTTAAAAAATAAATTAAACTATTCATTATTAATTAAACTACTGAATTATTTACATAATAAATTAAACTATTGCATTATTTATACAATAATTTAATATTGAAATATTTTTATAGTAAATTAAACAATTCATTTTCAAATAATCACTTGAATTATTATGTCATAAATTAAACAATTCATTATAAATTAAATTATTGGATTATTTATACAATAAATTACACTGTTGAATTATTTATATAATTAATTAAATTTGAATCATTTTTAGAATAAATTGAACAATTCATTATAAATTAAACTATTGAATTATTTGTATAATAAATTAAACAATTCATTATAAATTAAACTATTGAATTATTTATATAATAAATTAAACATTGAATTATTTTTATATTAAATTTAATCAATTTATTTGAATATAATCACATGAATTATTTATATAATAAATTAAACAATTAATTATAAATTAAATTATTGAATTATTTATTTAATAAATTAAACAATTAATTGTAAATTAAACTATTGAATTATTTATATAATGTATTAAACAAATCATTATAAATTAAACTATTCAATTAGTTATACAATAAATTAAACATTGAATTATTTATATAATAAATTAAAGAATTCATAATAAATTAAACTATTGAATTATTTGTATAATAAATTAAACAATTCATTATAAATTAAACTATTGAATTATTTATATAATAAATTAAACATTGAATTATTTTTATAATGAATTAAACAATTCATTCTTAATTAAACTATTGAATTATTTATATCACAAATTAAACTTTGAATTACTTTTATAAAAAAATATTCAATTTATTTCAAAATAATCACATCAATTATTTATATAATGAATTCAACTTTGAATCATTTTTATAACAAATTAAACTTTGAATTATTTATAAAATAAATTAAACAATTAATTTTGAATTAAACTATTGAATTATTTATAGAATAAATTAAACTTTGAATTATTTTTACAATAAATGAAACAATTCATTTTAAAATAATCACTTCAATTATTTATTTAATAAATTAATCAATTCATTTTTAAATAATCACATGAATTATTTATAAATTATATTAAACAATTCATTATGAGTTAAATTATTGAATTATTTATAAAATAAATTAAACAATTCATTATAAATTAAACTATTGAATTATTTATATAATAAATTAAACAATTAATTATAAATTAAAATATTCAATTATTTATATAATAAATTAAACTTTGAATTATTTTTATAACAAATTAAACTTTGAATTATTTATAAAATAAGTTAAACAATTCATTATTAATTAAAGCATTGAATTATTTTTGTAACAAATTAAACTTTGAATTATTTTTATCTTAAATGAAACAATTCATTTTAAAATAATCACTTCAATTATGTATATAATAAATTAAACAATTAATTATAAAATAAACTATTGAATTATTTATATTATCAATTAAACCTTGAATTATTTTTATAATAAATTTAAACAATTTATTTTAAAATAATCACATGAATTATTTGTATAATAAATTAAACAAATGATTATAAATTAAACTATTGAGTTATTTACATAATTAATTAAAGTTTGAATTATTTTTATGACAAATTAAACTTTGAATTATTTATATATTAAATTAAAGAATTCATTTTAAAATAATCACTTCAATTATTTATATAATAAATTAAACTATTCATTCTAAATTAAACTGTTGAATTATTTATATTACAAATTAAACTTTGAATTACTTTTCTAATAAATTAATCAATTTATTTTAAAATAATCACATGAATTATTTATATCATAAATTAAACAATTAATTATAAATTAAACTATTGAATTATTTATATAATAAATTAAACTTTGAATCATTTTTATAACAAATTAAACTTTGAATTATTTATAAAATAAATTAAACAATTAATTTTGAATTAAACTATTGAATTATTTATAGAATAAATTAAACTTTGAATTATTTTTACAATAAATGAAACAATTCATTTTAAAATAATCACTTCAATTATTTATTTAATAAATTAATCAATTCATTTTTAAATAATCACATGAATTATTTATAAATTATATTAAACAATTCATTATGAGTTAAATTATTGAATTATTTATAAAATAAATTAAACAATTCATTATAAATTAAACTATTGAATTATTTTTTTAATAAATTAAACAATTAATTGTAAATTAACCTATTGAATTATTTATATAATATATTAAACAAATCATTATAAATTAAACCATTGAATTGGTTATACAATAAATTAAACATTGAATTATTTCTAAAATAAATTAAACAATTCATTATAAATTAAATTTTGAATTATTTTTATAATAAATTAAACAATTCATTATAAATTAAACCTTGAATTATTTTTATAATAAATTAAACTTTGAATTATTTTTATATTAAATTAAACAATTCATTTTAAAATAATGACATGAATTATTTATAAAATAAATGAAACAATTAATTATTAATTAAAGCATTGAATTATTTATATAATAAATTAAACTATTGCATTATTTAGATAATAAATTAAACATTGAATTATTTTTATAATAAATTAAACAATTCATTATAAATTAAACTATTGCATTATTTAGATAACAAATTAAACAATTCATTATGAATTAAACTATTGAATTATTTATATAATAAATTAAACCTTGAATTATTTTTATAATAAATTAAACTTTGAATGATTTTTATATTAAATTAAACAATTCATTTTAAAATAATCACATGAATTATTTATAAAATAAATTAAACAATTCATTATTAATTAAAGTGTTGAATTATTTATATAATACATTAAACTTTGAATTATTTTTATCATAAATCAATCAATTTATTTTAAAATAATCACTTGAATTATTTAAAAAATAAATTAAACTATTCATTATTAATTAAACTACTGAATTATTTACATAATAAATTAAACTATTGCATTATTTATACAATAATTTAATATTGAAATATTTTTATAGTAAATTAAACAATTCATTTTCAAATAATCACTTGAATTATTATGTCATAAATTAAACAATTCATTATAAATTAAATTATTGGATTATTTATACAATAAATTACACTGTTGAATTATTTATATAATTAATTAAATTTGAATCATTTTTAGAATAAATTGAACAATTCATTATAAATTAAACTATTGAATTATTTGTATAATAAATTAAACAATTCATTATAAATTAAACTATTGAATTATTTATATAATAAATTAAACATTGAATTATTTTTATATTAAATTTAATCAATTTATTTGAATATAATCACATGAATTATTTATATAATAAATTAAACAATTAATTATAAATTAAATTATTGAATTATTTATTTAATAAATTAAACAATTAATTGTAAATTAAACTATTGAATTATTTATATAATGTATTAAACAAATCATTATAAATTAAACTATTCAATTAGTTATACAATAAATTAAACATTGAATTATTTATATAATAAATTAAAGAATTCATAATAAATTAAACTATTGAATTATTTGTATAATAAATTAAACAATTCATTATAAATTAAACTATTGAATTATTTATATAATAAATTAAACATTCAATTATTTTTATAATAAATTAAACAATTCATTCTTAATTAAACTATTGAATTATTTATATCACAAATTAAACTTTGAATTACTTTTATAAAAAAATATTCAATTTATTTCAAAATAATCACATCAATTATTTATATAATGAATTCAACTTTGAATCATTTTTATAACAAATTAAACTTTGAATTATTTATAAAATAAATTAAACAATTAATTTTGAATTAAACTATTGAATTATTTATAGAATAAATTAAACTTTGAATTATTTTTACAATAAATGAAACAATTCATTTTAAAATAATCACTTCAATTATTTATTTAATAAATTAATCAATTCATTTTTAAATAATCACATGAATTATTTATAAATTATATTAAACAATTCATTATGAGTTAAATTATTGAATTATTTATAAAATAAATTAAACAATTCATTTTCAATTAAACTATTGAATTATTTATATAATAAATTAAACAATTAATTATAAATTAAAATATTCAATTATTTATATAATAAATTAAACTTTGAATTATTTTTATAACAAATTAAACTTTGAATTATTTATAAAATAAATTAAACAATTCATTATAAATTAAACTATTGAATTATTTATATAATAAATTAAACAATTAATTATAAATTAAAATATTCAATTATTTATATAATAAATTAAACTTTGAATTATTTTTATAACAAATTAAACTTTGAATTATTTATAAAATAAATTAAACAATTAATTTTGAATTAAACTATTGAGTTATTTACATAATTAATTAAAGTTTGAATTATTTTTATGACAAATTAAACTTTGAATTATTTATATATTAAATTAAAGAATTCATTTTAAAATAATCACTTCAATTATTTATATAATAAATTAAACTATTCATTCTAAATTAAACTGTTGAATTATTTATATTACAAATTAAACTTTGAATTACTTTTCTAATAAATTAATCAATTTATTTTAAAATAATCACATGAATTATTTATATCATAAATTAAACAATTAATTATAAATTAAACTATTGAATTATTTATATAATAAATTAAACTTTGAATCATTTTTATAACAAATTAAACTTTGAATTATTTATAAAATAAATTAAACAATTAATTTTGAATTAAACTATTGAATTATTTATAGAATAAATTAAACTTTGAATTATTTTTACAATAAATGAAACAATTCATTTTAAAATAATCACTTCAATTATTTATTTAATAAATTAATCAATTCATTTTTAAATAATCACATGAATTATTTATAAATTATATTAAACAATTCATTATGAGTTAAATTATTGAATTATTTATAAAATAAATTAAACAATTCATTATAAATTAAACTATTGAATTATTTATATAATAAATTAAACTTTGAACTATTTTTATAATAATTTAAACAATTCATTTTAAAATAATCACATGAATTCTTTATAAAATAAGTTCGACAATTCATTATGAATTAAATTATTGCATTATTTATATCATAAATTAAACCTTGAATGATTTTTATAATAAATTAAACAATTCATTTCAAAATAATCTCTTGAATTATTTGTATAATAAATTAAACAATTCATTGTAAATTAAATTATTGAAAGATTTATGTAATAAATTAAACAATTCATAATAAATTAAACTATTGAATTATTTGTATAATAAATTAAACAATTCATTATAAATTAAACTATTGAATTATTTATATAATAAATTAAACATTCAATTATTTTTATAATAAATTAAACAATTCATTCTTAATTAAACTATTGAATTATTTATATCACAAATTAAACTTTGAATTACTTTTATAAAAAAATATTCAATTTATTTCAAAATAATCACATCAATTATTTATATAATGAATTCAACTTTGAATCATTTTTATAACAAATTAAACTTTGAATTATTTATAAAATAAATTAAACAATTAATTTTGAATTAAACTATTGAATTATTTATAGAATAAATTAAACTTTGAATTATTTTTACAATAAATGAAACAATTCATTTTAAAATAATCACTTCAATTATTTATTTAATAAATTAATCAATTCATTTTTAAATAATCACATGAATTATTTATAAATTATATTAAACAATTCATTATGAGTTAAATTATTGAATTATTTATAAAATAAATTAAACAATTCATTATAAATTAAACTATTGAATTATTTATATAATAAATTAAACAATTAATTATAAATTAAAATATTCAATTATTTATATAATAAATTAAACTTTGAATTATTTTTATAACAAATTAAACTTTGAATTATTTATAAAATAAGTTAAACAATTCATTATTAATTAAAGCATTGAATTATTTTTGTAACAAATTAAACTTTGAATTATTTTTATCTTAAATGAAACAATTCATTTTAAAATAATCACTTCAATTATGTATATAATAAATTAAACAATTAATTATAAAATAAACTATTGAATTATTTATATTATCAATTAAACCTTGAATTATTTTTATAATAAATTTAAACAATTTATTTTAAAATAATCACATGAATTATTTGTATAATAAATTAAACAAATGATTATAAATTAAACTATTGAGTTATTTACATAATTAATTAAAGTTTGAATTATTTTTATGACAAATTAAACTTTGAATTATTTATATATTAAATTAAAGAATTCATTTTAAAATAATCACTTCAATTATTTATATAATAAATTAAACTATTCATTCTAAATTAAACTGTTGAATTATTTATATTACAAATTAAACTTTGAATTACTTTTCTAATAAATTAATCAATTTATTTTAAAATAATCACATGAATTATTTATATCATAAATTAAACAATTAATTATAAATTAAACTATTGAATTATTTATATAATAAATTAAACTTTGAATCATTTTTATAACAAATTAAACTTTGAATTATTTATAAAATAAATTAAACAATTAATTTTGAATTAAACTATTGAATTATTTATAGAATAAATTAAACTTTGAATTATTTTTACAATAAATGAAACAATTCATTTTAAAATAATCACTTCAATTATTTATTTAATAAATTAATCAATTCATTTTTAAATAATCACATGAATTATTTATAAATTATATTAAACAATTCATTATGAGTTAAATTATTGAATTATTTATAAAATAAATTAAACAATTCATTATAAATTAAACTATTGAATTATTTATATAATAAATTAAACAATTAATTATAAATTAAACTATTCAATTATTTATATAATAAATTAAACTTTGAATTATTTTTATAACAAATTAAACTTTGAATTATTTATAAAATAAGTTAAACAATTCATTATTAATTAAAGCATTGAATTATTTTTGTAACAAATTAAACTTTGAATTATTTTTATCTTAAATGAAACAATTCATTTTAAAATAATCACTTCAATTATGTATATAATAAATTAAACAATTAATTATAAATTAAACTATTGAATTATTTATATTATCAATTAAACCTTGAATTATTTTTATAATAAATTTAAACAATTTATTTTAAAATAATCACATGAATTATTTGTATAATAAATTAAACAAATGATTATAAATTAAACTATTGAGTTATTTACATAATTAATTAAAGTTTGAATTATTTTTATGACAAATTAAACTTTGAATTATTTATATATTAAATTAAAGAATTCATTTTAAAATAATCACTTCAATTATTTATATAATAAATTAAACTATTCATTCTAAATTAAACTGTTGAATTATTTATATTACAAATTAAACTTTGAATTACTTTTCTAATAAATTAATCAATTTATTTTAAAATAATCACATGAATTATTTATATCATAAATTAAACAATTCATTATAAATTAAACTATTGAATTATTTATATAATAAATTAAACTTTGAATTATTTTTATAATAATTTAAACAATTCATTTTAAAATAATCACATGAATTCTTTATAAAATAAGTTCGACAATTCATTATGAATTAAATTATTGCATTATTTATATCATAAATTAAACCTTGAATGATTTTTATAATAAATTAAACAATTCATTTCAAAATAATCTCTTGAATTATTTGTATAATAAATTAAACAATTCATTGTAAATTAAATTATTGAAAGATTTATGTAATAAATTAAACAATTCATAATAAATTAAACTATTGAATTATTTGTATAATAAATTAAACAATTCATTATAAATTAAACTATTGAATTATTTATATAATAAATTAAACATTCAATTATTTTTATAATAAATTAAACAATTCATTCTTAATTAAACTATTGAATTATTTATATCACAAATTAAACTTTGAATTACTTTTATAAAAAAATATTCAATTTATTTCAAAATAATCACATCAATTATTTATATAATGAATTCAACTTTGAATCATTTTTATAACAAATTAAACTTTGAATTATTTATAAAATAAATTAAACAATTAATTTTGAATTAAACTATTGAATTATTTATAGAATAAATTAAACTTTGAATTATTTTTACAATAAATGAAACAATTCATTTTAAAATAATCACTTCAATTATTTATTTAATAAATTAATCAATTCATTTTTAAATAATCACATGAATTATTTATAAATTATATTAAACAATTCATTATGAGTTAAATTATTGAATTATTTATAAAATAAATTAAACAATTCATTATAAATTAAACTATTGAATTATTTATATAATAAATTAAACAATTAATTATAAATTAAAATATTCAATTATTTATATAATAAATTAAACTTTGAATTATTTTTATAACAAATTAAACTTTGAATTATTTATAAAATAAGTTAAACAATTCATTATTAATTAAAGCATTGAATTATTTTTGTAACAAATTAAACTTTGAATTATTTTTATCTTAAATGAAACAATTCATTTTAAAATAATCACTTCAATTATGTATATAATAAATTAAACAATTAATTATAAAATAAACTATTGAATTATTTATATTATCAATTAAACCTTGAATTATTTTTATAATAAATTTAAACAATTTATTTTAAAATAATCACATGAATTATTTGTATAATAAATTAAACAAATGATTATAAATTAAACTATTGAGTTATTTACATAATTAATTAAAGTTTGAATTATTTTTATGACAAATTAAACTTTGAATTATTTATATATTAAATTAAAGAATTCATTTTAAAATAATCACTTCAATTATTTATATAATAAATTAAACTATTCATTCTAAATTAAACTGTTGAATTATTTATATTACAAATTAAACTTTGAATTACTTTTCTAATAAATTAATCAATTTATTTTAAAATAATCACATGAATTATTTATATCATAAATTAAACAATTAATTATAAATTAAACTATTGAATTATTTATATAATAAATTAAACTTTGAATCATTTTTATAACAAATTAAACTTTGAATTATTTATAAAATAAATTAAACAATTAATTTTGAATTAAACTATTGAATTATTTATAGAATAAATTAAACTTTGAATTATTTTTACAATAAATGAAACAATTCATTTTAAAATAATCACTTCAATTATTTATTTAATAAATTAATCAATTCATTTTTAAATAATCACATGAATTATTTATAAATTATATTAAACAATTCATTATGAGTTAAATTATTGAATTATTTATAAAATAAATTAAACAATTCATTATAAATTAAACTATTGAATTATTTATATAATAAATTAAACAATTAATTATAAATTAAACTATTCAATTATTTATATAATAAATTAAACTTTGAATTATTTTTATAACAAATTAAACTTTGAATTATTTATAAAATAAGTTAAACAATTCATTATTAATTAAAGCATTGAATTATTTTTGTAACAAATTAAACTTTGAATTATTTTTATCTTAAATGAAACAATTCATTTTAAAATAATCACTTCAATTATGTATATAATAAATTAAACAATTAATTATAAATTAAACTATTGAATTATTTATATTATCAATTAAACCTTGAATTATTTTTATAATAAATTTAAACAATTTATTTTAAAATAATCACATGAATTATTTGTATAATAAATTAAACAAATGATTATAAATTAAACTATTGAGTTATTTACATAATTAATTAAAGTTTGAATTATTTTTATGACAAATTAAACTTTGAATTATTTATATATTAAATTAAAGAATTCATTTTAAAATAATCACTTCAATTATTTATATAATAAATTAAACTATTCATTCTAAATTAAACTGTTGAATTATTTATATTACAAATTAAACTTTGAATTACTTTTCTAATAAATTAATCAATTTATTTTAAAATAATCACATGAATTATTTATATCATAAATTAAACAATTCATTATAAATTAAACTATTGAATTATTTATATAATAAATTAAACTTTGAATTATTTTTATAATAATTTAAACAATTCATTTTAAAATAATCACATGAATTCTTTATAAAATAAGTTCGACAATTCATTATGAATTAAATTATTGCATTATTTATATCATAAATTAAACCTTGAATGATTTTTATAATAAATTAAACAATTCATTTCAAAATAATCTCTTGAATTATTTGTATAATAAATTAAACAATTCATTGTAAATTAAATTATTGAAAGATTTATGTAATAAATTAAACAATTCATTATAAATTAAAATATTGAATTATTTATATAATAAATTAAACAATTTATCATAAATTAAACGATTGAATTATTGATATAATAAATTAAAGTGTGAATTATTTATATAATAAATTAAAGCTTGAATTATTTATATAATAAATTAAACTATTGCAATATTTATATAAAAAAATAAACTTTGAATTATTTATATAACTAATTAAACTTTGAATTATTTTTATAAAAAATTATTCAATTTAGTTTAAAATAATCACATGAATTTTTTATGCAATAAATTAAACAATTAATTATATATTAAACTATTGTATTATTTATACAATAAATTAAACAATTCATTATAAATTAAACTATTGAATTATTTATATCATAAATTTAACCTTGAATTATTTACATAATAAATTAAACAATTCATTATGAATTAAACTATTGAATTATTTATATAATTAATAAAATTTTAATAATTTTTATAATAAATTAAACAATTCATTTTGAAATAATCACATGAATTATTTGCAAAATATATTAAACAATTCATTATAAGTTAAATTATTGAATTATTTATATACTATATTAAACAAATCATTATTAATTAAACTATTGAATTAGTTATACAATAAATTCAACATTGAATTATTTATAAAATAAATTAAACAGTTCATTATAAATTAAACGATTGAATTATTTATGTAATAAATTAAACCTTGAATTATTTTTATATTAAATTTAATCAATTTATTTCAAAATAATCACATGAATTATTTATATAATAAATTAAACAATTCATTTCAATTAAACTATTAAATTATTTATGCAATAAATTAAACTTTGAATTATTTTTATAATAAATCAATCAATTTATTTCAAAATAATCACTTGAATTATTTATAAAATAAATTAAACAATTTATTATCAATTAAACTGTTGAATTATTTAGATAACAAATTAAACTTTGAATTATTTTTATAATAAATGAAACAATTCATTGAAAAATGAACACTTGAATTATTTATGTAATAAATCAAACTTTGAAGTATGAATTAAGTTATTGAATTATTTATTTAATAAATTAAAACAATTCATTGTAAACTAACCTGTTGAATTATTTATATAATAAATTAAACAATTCATTATAAATTAAACGACTGAATTATTTATATAATAAATTAAACTATTGCATTATTTATATAATAAATTAAACCTTGAATTATTTTTATAATAAATTAAACAATTCATTTTAAAATAATCACTTGAATTATTTACATAATAAATTAAACAATTAAATTATTGAAATATTTATACAATAATTCAAACAATTCATTATAAATTAAAATATTGAATTATTTATATAATCAATTGAACTATTGAATTATTTATATCATTAATAAAATTTGAATTAATGTTATAATAAATTAAACAATTAATTTTAAACTAATCACATGAATTATTTATTAAATAAATTAAACAATTCATTATAAATTAAACCATTGAATTATTTATATAATAAATTAAACAATTCATTATAAATTAAACTATTGTATTATTTATACAATAAATTAAACAATTCATTATAAATTAAACTATTGAATTATTTATATCATAAATTTAACCTTGAATTATTTTTATAATAAATTAAACAAT
Source organism: Heptranchias perlo (assembly GCF_035084215.1). Classification (NCBI taxonomy): domain Eukaryota; kingdom Metazoa; phylum Chordata; class Chondrichthyes; order Hexanchiformes; family Hexanchidae; genus Heptranchias; species Heptranchias perlo. The sequence continues at coordinate 76,354 of NW_027140036.1, read as the reverse complement.
TCATTTATAAATAATCACTTGAATTATTTACATAATAAATTAAACAATTCATTATGAATTAAACTATTGAATTATTTATATAATTAATAAAATTTTAATAATTTTTATAATAAATTAAAGAATTCATTTTGAAATAATCACATGAATTATTTGCAAAATATATTAAACAATTCATTTTAAAATAATCACTTGAATTATTTACATAATAAATTAAACAATTAAATTATTGAAATATTTATACAATAATTCAAACAATTCATTATAAATTAAAATATTGAATTATTTATATAATCAATTGAACTATTGAATTATTTATATCATTAATAAAATTTGAATTAATGTTATAATAAATTAAACAATTAATTTTAAAATAATCACATGAATTATTTATAAAATATATTAAACAAATCATTATAAATTAAACTATTGAATTAGTTATACAATAAATTAAACATTGAATTATTTATTAAATAAATTAAACAATTCATTATAAATTAAACCATTGAATTATTTATATAATAAATTAAACAATTCATTATAAATTAAACTATTGTATTATTTATACAATAAATTAAACAATTCATTATAAATTAAACTATTGAATTATTTATATCATAAATTTAACCTTGAATTATTTTTATAATAAATTAAACAATTCATTTATAAATAATCACTTGAATTATTTACATAATAAATTAAACAATTCATTATGAATTAAACTATTGAATTATTTATATAATTAATAAAATTTTAATAATTTTTATAATAAATTAAACAATTCATTTTGAAATAATCACATGAATTATTTGCAAAATATATTAAACAATTCATTATAAGTTAAATTATTGAATTATTTATATACTATATTAAACAAATCATTATTAATTAAACTATTGAATTAGTTATACAATAAATTCAACATTGAATTATTTATAAAATAAATTAAACAGTTCATTATAAATTAAACGATTGAATTATTTATGTAATAAATTAAACTATTGCATTAATGATATAATAAATTAAACCTTGAATTATTTTTATAATAAATTAAACAATTCATTATAAATTAAACTATTGAATTATTTATATAATAAATTAAACCTTGAATTATTTTTATATTAAATTTAATCAATTTATTTCAAAATAATCACATGAATTATTTATATAATAAATTAAACAATTCATTTCAATTAAACTATTAAATTATTTATGCAATAAATTAAACTTTGAATTATTTTTATAATAAATCAATCAATTTATTTCAAAATAATCACTTGAATTATTTATAAAATAAATTAAACAATTTATTATCAATTAAACTGTTGAATTATTTAGATAACAAATTAAACTTTGAATTATTTTTATAATAAATGAAACAATTCATTGAAAAATGAACACTTGAATTATTTATGTAATAAATCAAACTTTGAAGTATGAATTAAGTTATTGAATTATTTATTTAATAAATTAAAACAATTCATTGTAAACTAACCTGTTGAATTATTTATATAATAAATTAAACAATTCATTATAAATTAAACGACTGAATTATTTATATAATAAATTAAACTATTGCATTATTTATATAATAAATTAAACCTTGAATTATTTTTATAATAAATTAAACAATTCATTTTAAAATAATCACTTGAATTATTTACATAATAAATTAAACAATTAAATTATTGAAATATTTATACAATAATTCAAACAATTCATTATAAATTAAAATATTGAATTATTTATATAATCAATTGAACTATTGAATTATTTATATCATTAATAAAATTTGAATTAATGTTATAATAAATTAAACAATTAATTTTAAACTAATCACATGAATTATTTATTAAATAAATTAAACAATTCATTATAAATTAAACCATTGAATTATTTATATAATAAATTAAACAATTCATTATAAATTAAACTATTGTATTATTTATACAATAAATTAAACAATTCATTATAAATTAAACTATTGAATTATTTATATCATAAATTTAACCTTGAATTATTTTTATAATAAATTAAACAATTCATTTATAAATAATCACTTGAATTATTTACATAATAAATTAAACAATTCATTATGAATTAAACTATTGAATTATTTATATAATTAATAAAATTTTAATAATTTTTATAATAAATTAAAGAATTCATTTTGAAATAATCACATGAATTATTTGCAAAATATATTAAACAATTCATTTTAAAATAATCACTTGAATTATTTACATAATAAATTAAACAATTAAATTATTGAAATATTTATACAATAATTCAAACAATTCATTATAAATTAAAATATTGAATTATTTATATAATCAATTGAACTATTGAATTATTTATATCATTAATAAAATTTGAATTAATGTTATAATAAATTAAACAATTAATTTTAAAATAATCACATGAATTATTTATAAAATATATTAAACAAATCATTATAAATTAAACTATTGAATTAGTTATACAATAAATTAAACATTGAATTATTTATTAAATAAATTAAACAATTCATTATAAATTAAACCATTGAATTATTTATATAATAAATTAAACAATTCATTATAAATTAAACTATTGTATTATTTATACAATAAATTAAACAATTCATTATAAATTAAACTATTGAATTATTTATATCATAAATTTAACCTTGAATTATTTTTATAATAAATTAAACAATTCATTTATAAATAATCACTTGAATTATTTACATAATAAATTAAACAATTCATTATGAATTAAACTATTGAATTATTTATATAATTAATAAAATTTTAATAATTTTTATAATAAATTAAACAATTCATTTTGAAATAATCACATGAATTATTTGCAAAATATATTAAACAATTCATTATAAGTTAAATTATTGAATTATTTATATACTATATTAAACAAATCATTATTAATTAAACTATTGAATTAGTTATACAATAAATTCAACATTGAATTATTTATAAAATAAATTAAACAGTTCATTATAAATTAAACGATTGAATTATTTATGTAATAAATTAAACTATTGCATTAATGATATAATAAATTAAACCTTGAATTATTTTTATAATAAATTAAACAATTCATTATAAATTAAACTATTGAATTATTTATATAATAAATTAAACCTTGAATTATTTTTATATTAAATTTAATCAATTTATTTCAAAATAATCACATGAATTATTTATATAATAAATTAAACAATTCATTTCAATTAAACTATTAAATTATTTATGCAATAAATTAAACTTTGAATTATTTTTATAATAAATCAATCAATTTATTTCAAAATAATCACTTGAATTATTTATAAAATAAATTAAACAATTTATTATCAATTAAACTGTTGAATTACTTAGATAACAAATTAAACTTTGAATTATTTTTATAATAAATGAAACAATTCATTAAAAAATGAACACTTGAATTATTTATGTAATAAATTAAACTTTGAAGTATGAATTAAGTTATTGAATTATTTATTTAATAAATTAAAACAATTCATTGTAAACTAACCTGTTGAATTATTTATATAATAAATTAAACAATTCATTATAAATTAAACGACTGAATTATTTATATAATAAATTAAACTATTGCATTATTTATATAATAAATTAAACCTTGAATTGTTTTTTATAATAAATTAAACAATTCATTTTAAAATAATCACTTGAATTATTTACATAATAAATTAAACAATTAAATTATTGAAATATTTATACAATAATTCAAACAATTCATTATAAATTAAAATATTGAATTATTTATATAATCAATTGAACTATTGAATTATTTATATCATTAATAAAATTTGAATTAATGTTATAATAAATTAAACAATTAATTTTAAAATAATCACATGAATTATTTATTAAATAAATTAAACAATTCATTATAAATTAAACCATTGAATTATTTATATAATAAATTAAACAATTCATTATAAATTAAACTATTGTATTATTTATACAATAAATTAAACAATTCATTATAAATTAAACTATTGAATTATTTATATCATAAATTTAACCTTGAATTATTTTTATAATAAATTAACCAATTCATTTATAAATAATCACTTGAATTATTTACATAATAAATTAAACAATTCATTATGAATTAAACTATTGAATTATTTATATAATTAATAAAATTTTAATAATTTTTATAATAAATTAAAGAATTCATTTTGAAATAATCACATGAATTATTTGCAAAATATATTAAACAATTCATTATAAGTTAAATTATTGAATTATTTATATACTATATTAAACAAATCATTATTAATTAAACTATTGAATTAGTTATACAATAAATTCAACATTGAATTATTTATAAAATAAATTAAACAGTTCATTATAAATTAAACGATTGAATTATTTATGTAATAAATTAAACTATTGCATTATTGATATAATAAATTAAACCTTGAATTATTTTTGTAATAAATTAAACAATTCATCATAAATTAAACTATTGAATTATTTATATAATAAATTAAACCTTGAATTATTTTTATATTAAATTTAATCAATTTATTTCAAAATAATCACATGAATTATTTATATAATAAATTAAACAATTCATTTAAATTAAACTATTAAATTATTTATGCAATAAATTAAACTTTGAATGATTTTTATAATAAATGAAACAATTCATTTAAAAATAATCACATGAATTATTTATATCATAAATTAAACAATTCATTATAAATTAACTTATTGAAAGATTTATATAATAGGTTGAACAATTCATTATAAATTAAACTAATGAATTATTTATATAGTAAATTAAACCTTGAATTATTGTTATATTAAATTTAATCAATTTATTTTAAAATAATCACATGAATTATTTAAAGAATATAAAAACAATTCATTATGAATTAAAATATTGAATTATTTATATGATCAATTAAACTATTCAATTATTTATATAATTAATAAAATTTGAATGATTTTTATAATAAATTAAACAATTCATTTTGAAATAATCACATGAATTATTTACAAAATATATTAAACAATTCATTACAAGTTAAATTATTGAATTATTCATATACTATATTAAACAAATCATTATGAATTAAACTATTGAATTATTTATATGATAAATTAAACTATTGCACTATTACATAATAAATTAAACTTTGAAGTATAAATTAAATTATTGAATTATTTATTTAATAAATTAAACAATTCATTATAAATTAAACTATTCAATTGTTTAGATAATAAATTAAAGTTTGAATTATTTTTATAATAAATGAAACAATTCATTTAAAAATAATCACTTCAATTATTTATATAATAAATTAAAAAATTCATTATAAATTAAACTATTGAATTATTTATGTAATAAATTAAACTATTGCATTATTTGTATAAAAAATTAAACTTTGAATTATTTTTATAATAAATTAAACAATTCATTATGAATTAAACTATTGAATCGTTTAGATAATAAATTAAACAATTCATTATCAATTGAACTATTGAATTATTTATGTAATAAATTAAACCTTGAGTTATTTTTACAATAAATTAAACTTTGAATTATTTTTATATTAAATTAAACAATTCATTATAAAATAATGACATGAATTATTTATAAAATAAATTAAAGAATTCATTATTAATTAAACCATTGAATTATTTATGTAATAAATTAAACCTTGAATTATTTTTATATTAAATTTAATCAATTTATTTAAAAATAATCACATGAATTATTTATACAATAAATTAAACAATTAATTATAAATTAAATTATTGAATTATTTTTTTAATAAATTAAACAATTAATTGTAAATTAACCTATTGAATTATTTATATAATATATTAAACAAATCATTATAAATTAAACCATTGAATTGGTTATACAATAAATTAAACATTGAATTATTTCTAAAATAAATTAAACAATTCATTATAAATTAAATTTTGAATTATTTTTATAATAAATTAAACAATTCATTATAAATTAAACCATTGAATTATTTATATAATAAATTAAACAATTCATTATAAATTAAACTATTGTATTATTTATACAATAAATTAAACAATTCATTATAAATTAAACTATTGAATTATTTATATCATAAATTTAACCTTGAATTATTTTTATAATAAATTAACCAATTCATTTATAAATAATCACTTGAATTATTTACATAATAAATTAAACAATTCATTATGAATTAAACTATTGAATTATTTATATAATTAATAAAATTTTAATAATTTTTATAATAAATTAAAGAATTCATTTTGAAATAATCACATGAATTATTTGCAAAATATATTAAACAATTCATTATAAGTTAAATTATTGAATTATTTATATACTATATTAAACAAATCATTATTAATTAAACTATTGAATTAGTTATACAATAAATTCAACATTGAATTATTTATAAAATAAATTAAACAGTTCATTATAAATTAAACGATTGAATTATTTATGTAATAAATTAAACTATTGCATTATTGATATAATAAATTAAACCTTGAATTATTTTTGTAATAAATTAAACAATTCATCATAAATTAAACTATTGAATTATTTATATAATAAATTAAACCTTGAATTATTTTTATATTAAATTTAATCAATTTATTTCAAAATAATCACATGAATTATTTATATAATAAATTAAACAATTCATTTAAATTAAACTATTAAATTATTTATGCAATAAATTAAACTTTGAATGATTTTTATAATAAATGAAACAATTCATTTAAAAATAATCACATGAATTATTTATATCATAAATTAAACAATTCATTATAAATTAACTTATTGAAAGATTTATATAATAGATTGAACAATTCATTATAAATTAAACTAATGAATTATTTATATAGTAAATTAAACCTTGAATTATTGTTATATTAAATTTAATCAATTTATTTTAAAATAATCACATGAATTATTTAAAGAATATAAAAACAATTCATTATGAATTAAAATATTGAATTATTTATATAATCAATTAAACTATTCAATTATTTATATAATTAATAAAATTTGAATGATTTTTATAATAAATTAAACAATTCATTTTGAAATAATCACATGAATTATTTACAAAATATATTAAACAATTCATTACAAGTTAAATTATTGAATTATTCATATACTATATTAAACAAATCATTATGAATTAAACTATTGAATTATTTATATGATAAATTAAACTATTGCACTATTACATAATAAATTAAACTTTGAAGTATAAATTAAATTATTGAATTATTTATTTAATAAATTAAACAATTCATTATAAATTAAACTATTCAATTGTTTAGATAATAAATTAAAGTTTGAATTATTTTTATAATAAATGAAACAATTCATTTAAAAATAATCACTTCAATTATTTATATAATAAATTAAAAAATTCATTATAAATTAAACTATTGAATTATTTATGTAATAAATTAAACTATTGCATTATTTGTATAAAAAATTAAACTTTGAATTATTTTTATAATAAATTAAACAATTCATTATGAATTAAACTATTGAATCGTTTAGATAATAAATTAAACAATTCATTATCAATTGAACTATTGAATTATTTATGTAATAAATTAAACCTTGAGTTATTTTTACAATAAATTAAACTTTGAATTATTTTTATATTAAATTAAACAATTCATTATAAAATAATGACATGAATTATTTATAAAATAAATTAAAGAATTCATTATTAATTAAACCATTGAATTATTTATGTAATAAATTAAACCTTGAATTATTTTTATATTAAATTTAATCAATTTATTTAAAAATAATCACATGAATTATTTATACAATAAATTAAACAATTAATTATAAATTAAATTATTGAATTATTTTTTTAATAAATTAAACAATTAATTGTAAATTAACCTATTGAATTATTTATATAATATATTAAACAAATCATTATAAATTAAACCATTGAATTGGTTATACAATAAATTAAACATTGAATTATTTCTAAAATAAATTAAACAATTCATTATAAATTAAATTTTGAATTATTTTTATAATAAATTAAACAATTCATTATAAATTAAACCATTGAATTATTTATATAATAAATTAAACAATTCATTATAAATTAAACTATTGTATTATTTATACAATAAATTAAACAATTCATTATAAATTAAACTATTGAATTATTTATATCATAAATTTAACCTTGAATTATTTTTATAATAAATTAAACAATTCATTTATAAATAATCACTTGAATTATTTACATAATAAATTAAACAATTCATTATGAATTAAACTATTGAATTATTTATATAATTAATAAAATTTTTATAATTTTTATAATAAATTAAACAATTCATTTTGAAATAATCACATGAATTATTTGCAAAATATATTAAACAATTAATTATAAGTTAAATTATTGAATTATTTATATACTATATTAAACAAATCATTATTAATTAAACTATTGAATTAGTTATACAATAAATTCAACATTGAATTATTTATAAAATAAATTAAACAGTTCATTATAAATTAAACGATTGAATTATTTATGTAATAAATTAAACTATTGCATTATTGATATAATAAATTAAACCTTGAATTATTTTTGTAATAAATTAAACAATTCATCATAAATTAAACTATTGAATTATTTATATAATAAATTAAACCTTGAATTATTTTTATATTAAATTTAATCAATTTATTTCAAAATAATCACATGAATTATTTATATAATAAATTAAACAATTCATTTAAATTAAACTATTAAATTATTTATGCAATAAATTAAACTTTGAATGATTTTTATAATAAATGAAACAATTCATTTAAAAATAATCACATGAATTATTTATATCATAAATTAAACAATTCATTATAAATTAACTTATTGAAAGATTTATATAATAGATTGAACAATTCATTATAAATTAAACTAATGAATTATTTATATAGTAAATTAAACCTTGAATTATTGTTATATTAAATTTAATCAATTTATTTTAAAATAATCACATGAATTATTTAAAGAATATAAAAACAATTCATTATGAATTAAAATATTGAATTATTTATATAATCAATTAAACTATTCAATTATTTATATAATTAATAAAATTTGAATGATTTTTATAATAAATTAAACAATTCATTTTGAAATAATCACATGAATTATTTACAAAATATATTAAACAATTCATTACAAGTTAAATTATTGAATTATTTATATACTATATTAAACAAATCATTATGAATTAAACTATTGAATTATTTATATGATAAATTAAACTATTGCACTATTACATAATAAATTAAACTTTGAAGTATAAATTAAATTATTGAATTATTTATTTAATAAATTAAACAATTCATTATAAATTAAACTATTCAATTGTTTAGATAATAAATTAAAGTTTGAATTATTTTTATAATAAATGAAACAATTCATTTAAAAATAATCACTTCAATTATTTATATAATAAATTAAAAAATTCATTATAAATTAAACTATTGAATTATTTATGTAATAAATTAAACTATTGCATTATTTGTATAAAAAATTAAACTTTGAATTATTTTTATAATAAATTAAACAATTCATTATGAATTAAACTATTGAATCGTTTAGATAATAAATTAAACAATTCATTATCAATTGAACTATTGAATTATTTATGTAATAAATTAAACCTTGAGTTATTTTTACAATAAATTAAACTTTGAATTATTTTTATATTAAATTAAACAATTCATTATAAAATAATGACATGAATTATTTATAAAATAAATTAAAGAATTCATTATTAATTAAACCATTGAATTATTTATGTAATAAATTAAACCTTGAATTATTTTTATATTAAATTTAATCAATTTATTTTAAAATAATCACATGAATTATTTATACAATAAATTAAACAATTAATTATAAATTAAATTATTGAATTATTTTTTTAATAAATTAAACAATTAATTGTAAATTAACCTATTGAATTATTTATATAATATATTAAACAAATCATTATAAATTAAACCATTGAATTGGTTATACAATAAATTAAACATTGAATTATTTCTAAAATAAATTAAACAATTCATTATAAATTAAACCTTGAATTACTTTTATAATAAATTAAACTTTGAATTATTTTTATATTAAATTAAACAATTCATTTTAAAATAATGACATGAATTATTTATAAAATAAATGAAACAATTAATTATTAATTAAAGCATTGAATTATTTATATAATAAATTAAACTATTGCATTATTTAGATAATAAATTAAACATTGAATTATTTTTATAATAAATTAAACAATTCATTCTTAATTAAACTATTGAATTATTTATATCACAAATTAAACTTTGAATTACTTTTATAAAAAAATATTCAATTTATTTCAAAATAATCACATCAATTATTTATATAATGAATTCAACTTTGAATCATTTTTATAACAAATTAAACTTTGAATTATTTATAAAATAAATTAAACAATTAATTTTGAATTAAAGTATTGAATTATTTATAGAATAAATTAAACTTTGAATTATTTTTACAATAAATGAAACAATTCATTTTAAAATAATCACTTCAATTATTTATTTAATAAATTAATCAATTCATTTTTAAATAATCACATGAATTATTTATAAATTATATTAAACAATTCATTATGAGTTAAATTATTGAATTATTTATAAAATAAATTAAACAATTCATTATAAATTAAACTATTGAATTATTTATATAATAAATTAAACAATTAATTATAAATTAAACTATTCAATTATTTATATAATAAATTAAACTTTGAATTATTTTTATAACAAATTAAACTTTGAATTATTTATAAAATAAGTTAAACAATTCATTATTAATTAAAGCATTGAATTATTTTTGTAACAAATTAAAATTTGAATTATTTTTATCTTAAATGAAACAATTCATTTTAAAATAATCACTTCAATTATGTATATAATAAATTAAACAATTAATTATAAAATAAACTATTGAATTATTTATATTATCAATTAAACCTTGAATTATTTTTATAATAAATTTAAACAATTTATTTTAAAATAATCACATGAATTATTTGTATAATAAATTAAACAAATGATTATAAATTAAACTATTGAGTTATTTACATAATTAATTAAAGTTTGAATTATTTTTATGACAAATTAAACTTTGAATTATTTATATATTAAATTAAAGAATTCATTTTAAAATAATCACTTCAATTATTTATATAATAAATTAAACTATTCATTCTAAATTAAACTGTTGAATTATTTATATTACAAATTAAACTTTGAATTACTTTTCTAATAAATTAATCAATTTATTTTAAAATAATCACATGAATTATTTATATCATAAATTAAACAATTAATTATAAATTAAACTATTGAATTATTTATATAATAAATTAAACTTTGAATCATTTTTATAACAAATTAAACTTTGAATTATTTATAAAATAAATTAAACAATTAATTTTGAATTAAACTATTGAATTATTTATTGAATAAATTAAACTTTGAATTATTTTTACAATAAATGAAACAATTCATTTTAAAATAATCACTTCAATTATTTATTTAATAAATTAATCAATTCATTTTTAAATAATCACATGAATTATTTATAAATTATATTAAACAATTCATTATGAATTATTTATATCATAAATTAAACAATTAATTATAAATTAAACTATTGAATTATTTATATAATAAATTAAACTTTGAATTATTTTTATAATAATTTAAACAATTCATTTTAAAATAATCACATGAATTATTTGTATAATAAATTAAACAATTCATTGTAAATTAAAATATTGAATTATTTATAAAATAAATTAAAGTTTGAATTATTTTTATAATAAACTAAACAATTCATTTTAAAATAATCACTTGAATTATGTCTGTAATAAATGAAACAATTCATTATTAATTAAAGTATTGAATTATTTATATGATAGATTAAACTATTGCATTATTTATATAATAAATTAAAGTATAGAATTGTTTATTTAATAAAATAAACTTTGATTTATATTGATAATAAATAAACAATTCATTTTAAAATAATCACTTCAATTATTTATTTAATAAATTAATCAATTCATTTTTAAATAATCACATGAATTATTTATAAATTATATTAAACAATTCATTATGAATTATTTATATCATAAATTAAACAATTAATTATAAATTAAACTATTGAATTATTTATATAATAAATTAAACTTTGAATTATTTTTATAATAATTTAAACAATTCATTTTAAAATAATCACATGAATTCTTTATAAAATAAGTTCGACAATTCATTATGAATTAAATTATTGCATTATTTATATCATAAATTAAACCTTGAATGATTTTTATAATAAATTAAACAATTCATTTCAAAATAATCTCTTGAATTATTTGTATAATAAATTAAACAATTCATTGTAAATTAAATTATTGAAAGATTTATGTAATAAATTAAACAATTCATTATAAATTAAAATATTGAATTATTTATATAATAAATTAAACAATTTATCATAAATTAAACGATTGAATTATTGATATAATAAATTAAAGTGTGAATTATTTATATAATAAATTAAAGCTTGAATTATTTATATAATAAATTAAACTATTGCAATATTTATATAAAAAATAAACTTAGAATTATTTATATAACTAATTAAACTTTGAATTATTTTTATAAAAAATTATTCAATTTAGTTTAAAATAATCACATGAATTTTTTATGCAATAAATTAAACAATTAATTATATATTAAAGTATTGAATTTTTTATATAATAAATTAAACAATTAATTATAAATTTAACTGTTGAATTATTTATATGATAAATTAAACTTTGAATTATTGTTATAATAAATTAAACTTTGAATTATTTTTATGATAAATTGAACAATTCGTTATTAATTGAACAATTGAATTATTTATATAATAAATTGAACTATTGAATTATTTATATAATAAATTAAACTTTGAATTATTTTTATAATAATTTAAACAATTCATTTTAAAATAATCACATGAATTCTTTATAAAATAAATTCGACAATTCATTATGAATTTAATTATTGCATTATTTATATAATAAATTAAACCTTGAATTATTTTCATAATAAATTAAACAATTCATTTCAAAATAATCTCTTGAATTATTTGTATAATAAATTAAACAATTCATTGTAAATTAAAATATTGAATTATTTATAAAATAAATTAAAGTTTGAATTATTTTTATAATAAACTAAACAATTCATTTTAAAATAATCACTTGAATTATGTCTGTAATAAATGAAACAATTCATTATTAATTAAAGTATTGAATTATTTATATGATAGATTAAACTATTGCATTATTTATATAATAAATTAAAGTATAGAATTGTTTATTTAATAAAATAAACTTTGATTTATATTGATAATAAATAAACAATTCATTTTAAAATAATCACTTGAATTTTTTGTATAATAAATTAAACCTTGAATTATTTTTATAATTAATTATAGAATTCATTTAAAAAATAATCACTTGAATTATTTATATAATAAATTAAACATTTCATTATAAATTAAACTATTGAATTATTTACACAATAAACTAAACTTTGAAATATTCTTATCATAAATTAATCCATTTTTTTCATATAATCACATGAATTATTTATATAATAAATTAAACTTTGAATTATTTTTACAATAAATTAAACAATTCATTTTAAAATAATCACTTGAATTATTAATAAAATAAATTTAAAAATTCATTATAAATTAAACTATTGAATTATTTATATTACAAATTAAACTTTGAATTACTTTTCTAATAAATTAATCAATTTATTTTAAAATAATCACATGAATTATTTATATCATAAATTAAACAATTAATTATAAATTAAACTATTGAATTATTTATATAATAAATTAAACTTTGAATCATTTTTATAACAAATTAAACTTTGAATTATTTATAAAATAAATTAAACAATTAATTTTGAATTAAACTATTGAATTATTTATAGAATAAATTAAACTTTGAATTATTTTTACAATAAATGAAACAATTCATTTTAAAATAATCACTTCAATTATTTATTTAATAAATTAATCAATTCATTTTTAAATAATCACATGAATTATTTATAAATTATATTAAACAATTCATTATGAGTTAAATTATTGAATTATTTATAAAATAAATTAAACAATTCATTATAAATTAAACTATTGAATTATTTATATAATAAATTAAACAATTAATTATAAATTAAACTATTCAATTATTTATATAATAAATTAAACTTTGAATTATTTTTATAACAAATTAAACTTTGAATTATTTATAAAATAAGTTAAACAATTCATTATTAATTAAAGCATTGAATTATTTTTGTAACAAATTAAAATTTGAATTATTTTTATCTTAAATGAAACAATTCATTTTAAAATAATCACTTCAATTATGTATATAATAAATTAAACAATTAATTATAAAATAAACTATTGAATTATTTATATTATCAATTAAACCTTGAATTATTTTTATAATAAATTTAAACAATTTATTTTAAAATAATCACATGAATTATTTGTATAATAAATTAAACAAATGATTATAAATTAAACTATTGAGTTATTTACATAATTAATTAAAGTTTGAATTATTTTTATGACAAATTAAACTTTGAATTATTTATATATTAAATTAAAGAATTCATTTTAAAATAATCACTTCAATTATTTATATAATAAATTAAACTATTCATTCTAAATTAAACTGTTGAATTATTTATATTACAAATTAAACTTTGAATTACTTTTCTAATAAATTAATCAATTTATTTTAAAATAATCACATGAATTATTTATATCATAAATTAAACAATTAATTATAAATTAAACTATTGAATTATTTATATAATAAATTAAACTTTGAATCATTTTTATAACAAATTAAACTTTGAATTATTTATAAAATAAATTAAACAATTAATTTTGAATTAAACTATTGAATTATTTATTGAATAAATTAAACTTTGAATTATTTTTACAATAAATGAAACAATTCATTTTAAAATAATCACTTCAATTATTTATTTAATAAATTAATCAATTCATTTTTAAATAATCACATGAATTATTTATAAATTATATTAAACAATTCATTATGAATTATTTATATCATAAATTAAACAATTAATTATAAATTAAACTATTGAATTATTTATATAATAAATTAAACTTTGAATTATTTTTATAATAATTTAAACAATTCATTTTAAAATAATCACATGAATTCTTTATAAAATAAGTTCGACAATTCATTATGAATTAAATTATTGCATTATTTATATCATAAATTAAACCTTGAATGATTTTTATAATAAATTAAACAATTCATTTCAAAATAATCTCTTGAATTATTTGTATAATAAATTAAACAATTCATTGTAAATTAAATTATTGAAAGATTTATGTAATAAATTAAACAATTCATTATAAATTAAAATATTGAATTATTTATATAATAAATTAAACAATTTATCATAAATTAAACGATTGAATTATTGATATAATAAATTAAAGTGTGAATTATTTATATAATAAATTAAAGCTTGAATTATTTATATAATAAATTAAACTATTGCAATATTTATATAAAAAATAAACTTAGAATTATTTATATAACTAATTAAACTTTGAATTATTTTTATAAAAAATTATTCAATTTAGTTTAAAATAATCACATGAATTTTTTATGCAATAAATTAAACAATTAATTATATATTAAAGTATTGAATTTTTTATATAATAAATTAAACAATTAATTATAAATTTAACTGTTGAATTATTTATATGATAAATTAAACTTTGAATTATTGTTATAATAAATTAAACTTTGAATTATTTTTATGATAAATTGAACAATTCGTTATTAATTGAACAATTGAATTATTTATATAATAAATTGAACTATTGAATTATTTATATAATAAATTAAACTTTGAATTATTTTTATAATAATTTAAACAATTCATTTTAAAATAATCACATGAATTCTTTATAAAATAAATTCGACAATTCATTATGAATTTAATTATTGCATTATTTATATAATAAATTAAACCTTGAATTATTTTCATAATAAATTAAACAATTCATTTCAAAATAATCTCTTGAATTATTTGTATAATAAATTAAACAATTCATTGTAAATTAAAATATTGAATTATTTATAAAATAAATTAAAGTTTGAATTATTTTTATAATAAACTAAACAATTCATTTTAAAATAATCACTTGAATTATGTCTGTAATAAATGAAACAATTCATTATTAATTAAAGTATTGAATTATTTATATGATAGATTAAACTATTGCATTATTTATATAATAAATTAAAGTATAGAATTGTTTATTTAATAAAATAAACTTTGATTTATATTGATAATAAATAAACAATTCATTTTAAAATAATCACTTGAATTATTTGCAAAATATATTAAACAATTCATTTTAAAATAATCACTTGAATTATTTACATAATAAATTAAACAATTAAATTATTGAAATATTTATACAATAATTCAAACAATTCATTATAAATTAAAATATTGAATTATTTATATAATCAATTGAACTATTGAATTATTTATATCATTAATAAAATTTGAATTAATGTTATAATAAATTAAACAATTAATTTTAAAATAATCACATGAATTATTTATAAAATATATTAAACAAATCATTATAAATTAAACTATTGAATTAGTTATACAATAAATTAAACATTGAATTATTTATTAAATAAATTAAACAATTCATTATAAATTAAACCATTGAATTATTTATATAATAAATTAAACAATTCATTATAAATTAAACTATTGTATTATTTATACAATAAATTAAACAATTCATTATAAATTAAACTATTGAATTATTTATATCATAAATTTAACCTTGAATTATTTTTATAATAAATTAAACAATTCATTTATAAATAATCACTTGAATTATTTACATAATAAATTAAACAATTCATTATGAATTAAACTATTGAATTATTTATATAATTAATAAAATTTTAATAATTTTTATAATAAATTAAACAATTCATTTTGAAATAATCACATGAATTATTTGCAAAATATATTAAACAATTCATTATAAGTTAAATTATTGAATTATTTATATACTATATTAAACAAATCATTATTAATTAAACTATTGAATTAGTTATACAATAAATTCAACATTGAATTATTTATAAAATAAATTAAACAGTTCATTATAAATTAAACGATTGAATTATTTATGTAATAAATTAAACTATTGCATTAATGATATAATAAATTAAACCTTGAATTATTTTTATAATAAATTAAACAATTCATTATAAATTAAACTATTGAATTATTTATATAATAAATTAAACCTTGAATTATTTTTATATTAAATTTAATCAATTTATTTCAAAATAATCACATGAATTATTTATATAATAAATTAAACAATTCATTTCAATTAAACTATTAAATTATTTATGCAATAAATTAAACTTTGAATTATTTTTATAATAAATCAATCAATTTATTTCAAAATAATCACTTGAATTATTTATAAAATAAATTAAACAATTTATTATCAATTAAACTGTTGAATTACTTAGATAACAAATTAAACTTTGAATTATTTTTATAATAAATGAAACAATTCATTAAAAAATGAACACTTGAATTATTTATGTAATAAATTAAACTTTGAAGTATGAATTAAGTTATTGAATTATTTATTTAATAAATTAAAACAATTCATTGTAAACTAACCTGTTGAATTATTTATATAATAAATTAAACAATTCATTATAAATTAAACGACTGAATTATTTATATAATAAATTAAACTATTGCATTATTTATATAATAAATTAAACCTTGAATTGTTTTTTATAATAAATTAAACAATTCATTTTAAAATAATCACTTGAATTATTTACATAATAAATTAAACAATTAAATTATTGAAATATTTATACAATAATTCAAACAATTCATTATAAATTAAAATATTGAATTATTTATATAATCAATTGAACTATTGAATTATTTATATCATTAATAAAATTTGAATTAATGTTATAATAAATTAAACAATTAATTTTAAAATAATCACATGAATTATTTATTAAATAAATTAAACAATTCATTATAAATTAAACCATTGAATTATTTATATAATAAATTAAACAATTCATTATAAATTAAACTATTGTATTATTTATACAATAAATTAAACAATTCATTATAAATTAAACTATTGAATTATTTATATCATAAATTTAACCTTGAATTATTTTTATAATAAATTAACCAATTCATTTATAAATAATCACTTGAATTATTTACATAATAAATTAAACAATTCATTATGAATTAAACTATTGAATTATTTATATAATTAATAAAATTTTAATAATTTTTATAATAAATTAAAGAATTCATTTTGAAATAATCACATGAATTATTTGCAAAATATATTAAACAATTCATTATAAGTTAAATTATTGAATTATTTATATACTATATTAAACAAATCATTATTAATTAAACTATTGAATTAGTTATACAATAAATTCAACATTGAATTATTTATAAAATAAATTAAACAGTTCATTATAAATTAAACGATTGAATTATTTATGTAATAAATTAAACTATTGCATTATTGATATAATAAATTAAACCTTGAATTATT
The DNA here is from genome assembly GCF_035084215.1 of Heptranchias perlo. Lineage (NCBI taxonomy): Eukaryota > Metazoa > Chordata > Chondrichthyes > Hexanchiformes > Hexanchidae > Heptranchias > Heptranchias perlo. The sequence goes on along the minus strand of NW_027140036.1, from coordinate 57,510 downwards.
TTTGTAATAAATTAAACAATTCATCATAAATTAAACTATTGAATTATTTATATAATAAATTAAACCTTGAATTATTTTTATATTAAATTTAATCAATTTATTTCAAAATAATCACATGAATTATTTATATAATAAATTAAACAATTCATTTAAATTAAACTATTAAATTATTTATGCAATAAATTAAACTTTGAATGATTTTTATAATAAATGAAACAATTCATTTAAAAATAATCACATGAATTATTTATATCATAAATTAAACAATTCATTATAAATTAACTTATTGAAAGATTTATATAATAGATTGAACAATTCATTATAAATTAAACTAATGAATTATTTATATAGTAAATTAAACCTTGAATTATTGTTATATTAAATTTAATCAATTTATTTTAAAATAATCACATGAATTATTTAAAGAATATAAAAACAATTCATTATGAATTAAAATATTGAATGATTTATATAATCAATTAAACTATTCAATTATTTATATAATTAATAAAATTTGAATGATTTTTATAATAAATTAAACAATTCATTTTGAAATAATCACATGAATTATTTACAAAATATATTAAACAATTCATTACAAGTTAAATTATTGAATTATTCATATACTATATTAAACAAATCATTATGAATTAAACTATTGAATTATTTATATGATAAATTAAACTATTGCACTATTACATAATAAATTAAACTTTGAAGTATAAATTAAATTATTGAATTATTTATTTAATAAATTAAACAATTCATTATAAATTAAACTATTCAATTGTTTAGATAATAAATTAAAGTTTGAATTATTTTTATAATAAATGAAACAATTCATTTAAAAATAATCACTTCAATTATTTATATAATAAATTAAAAAATTCATTATAAATTAAACTATTGAATTATTTATGTAATAAATTAAACTATTGCATTATTTGTATAAAAAATTAAACTTTGAATTATTTTTATAATAAATTAAACAATTCATTATGAATTAAACTATTGAATCGTTTAGATAATAAATTAAACAATTCATTATCAATTGAACTATTGAATTATTTATGTAATAAATTAAACCTTGAGTTATTTTTACAATAAATTAAACTTTGAATTATTTTTATAATAAATGAAACAATTCATTTAAAAATAATCACATGAATTATTTATATCATAAATTAAACAATTCATTATAAATTAACTTATTGAAAGATTTATATAATAGATTGAACAATTCATTATAAATTAAACTAATGAATTATTTATATAGTAAATTAAACCTTGAATTATTGTTATATTAAATTTAATCAATTTATTTTAAAATAATCACATGAATTATTTAAAGAATATAAAAACAATTCATTATGAATTAAAATATTGAATTATTTATATAATCAATTAAACTATTCAATTATTTATATAATTAATAAAATTTGAATGATTTTTATAATAAATTAAACAATTCATTTTGAAATAATCACATGAATTATTTACAAAATATATTAAACAATTCATTACAAGTTAAATTATTGAATTATTCATATACTATATTAAACAAATCATTATGAATTAAACTATTGAATTATTTATATGATAAATTAAACTATTGCACTATTACATAATAAATTAAACTTTGAAGTATAAATTAAATTATTGAATTATTTATTTAATAAATTAAACAATTCATTATAAATTAAACTATTCAATTGTTTAGATAATAAATTAAAGTTTGAATTATTTTTATAATAAATGAAACAATTCATTTAAAAATAATCACTTCAATTATTTATATAATAAATTAAAAAATTCATTATAAATTAAACTATTGAATTATTTATGTAATAAATTAAACTATTGCATTATTTGTATAAAAAATTAAACTTTGAATTATTTTTATAATAAATTAAACAATTCATTATGAATTAAACTATTGAATCGTTTAGATAATAAATTAAACAATTCATTATCAATTGAACTATTGAATTATTTATGTAATAAATTAAACCTTGAGTTATTTTTACAATAAATTAAACTTTGAATTATTTTTATATTAAATTAAACAATTCATTATAAAATAATGACATGAATTATTTATAAAATAAATTAAAGAATTCATTATTAATTAAACCATTGAATTATTTATGTAATAAATTAAACCTTGAATTATTTTTATATTAAATTTAATCAATTTATTTAAAAATAATCACATGAATTATTTATACAATAAATTAAACAATTAATTATAAATTAAATTATTGAATTATTTTTTTAATAAATTAAACAATTAATTGTAAATTAACCTATTGAATTATTTATATAATATATTAAACAAATCATTATAAATTAAACCATTGAATTGGTTATACAATAAATTAAACATTGAATTATTTCTAAAATAAATTAAACAATTCATTATAAATTAAATTTTGAATTATTTTTATAATAAATTAAACAATTCATTATAAATTAAACCATTGAATTATTTATATAATAAATTAAACAATTCATTATAAATTAAACTATTGTATTATTTATACAATAAATTAAACAATTCATTATAAATTAAACTATTGAATTATTTATATCATAAATTTAACCTTGAATTATTTTTATAATAAATTAAACAATTCATTTATAAATAATCACTTGAATTATTTACATAATAAATTAAACAATTCATTATGAATTAAACTATTGAATTATTTATATAATTAATAAAATTTTAATAATTTTTATAATAAATTAAACAATTCATTTTGAAATAATCACATGAATTATTTGCAAAATATATTAAACAATTCATTATAAGTTAAATTATTGAATTATTTATATACTATATTAAACAAATCATTATTAATTAAACTATTGAATTAGTTATACAATAAATTCAACATTGAATTATTTATAAAATAAATTAAACAGTTCATTATAAATTAAACGATTGAATTATTTATGTAATAAATTAAACTATTGCATTATTGATATAATAAATTAAACCTTGAATTATTTTTGTAATAAATTAAACAATTCATCATAAATTAAACTATTGAATTATTTATATAATAAATTAAACCTTGAATTATTTTTATATTAAATTTAATCAATTTATTTCAAAATAATCACATGAATTATTTATATAATAAATTAAACAATTCATTTAAATTAAACTATTAAATTATTTATGCAATAAATTAAACTTTGAATGATTTTTATAATAAATGAAACAATTCATTTAAAAATAATCACATGAATTATTTATATCATAAATTAAACAATTCATTATAAATTAACTTATTGAAAGATTTATATAATAGATTGAACAATTCATTATAAATTAAACTAATGAATTATTTATATAGTAAATTAAACCTTGAATTATTGTTATATTAAATTTAATCAATTTATTTTAAAATAATCACATGAATTATTTAAAGAATATAAAAACAATTCATTATGAATTAAAATATTGAATTATTTATATAATCAATTAAACTATTCAATTATTTATATAATTAATAAAATTTGAATGATTTTTATAATAAATTAAACAATTCATTTTGAAATAATCACATGAATTATTTACAAAATATATTAAACAATTCATTACAAGTTAAATTATTGAATTATTCATATACTATATTAAACAAATCATTATGAATTAAACTATTGAATTATTTATATGATAAATTAAACTATTGCACTATTACATAATAAATTAAACTTTGAAGTATAAATTAAATTATTGAATTATTTATTTAATAAATTAAACAATTCATTATAAATTAAACTATTCAATTGTTTAGATAATAAATTAAAGTTTGAATTATTTTTATAATAAATGAAACAATTCATTTAAAAATAATCACTTCAATTATTTATATAATAAATTAAAAAATTCATTATAAATTAAACTATTGAATTATTTATGTAATAAATTAAACTATTGCATTATTTGTATAAAAAATTAAACTTTGAATTATTTTTATAATAAATTAAACAATTCATTAGGAATTAAACTATTGAATCGTTTAGATAATAAATTAAACAATTCATTGTAAATTAAATTATTGAAAGATTTATGTAATAAATTAAACAATTCATTATAAATTAAAATATTGAATTATTTATATAATAAATTAAACAATTTATCATAAATTAAACGATTGAATTATTGATATAATAAATTAAAGTGTGAATTATTTATATAATAAATTAAAGCTTGAATTATTTATATAATAAATTAAACTATTGCAATATTTATATAAAAAATAAACTTAGAATTATTTATATAACTAATTAAACTTTGAATTATTTTTATAAAAAATTATTCAATTTAGTTTAAAATAATCACATGAATTTTTTATGCAATAAATTAAACAATTAATTATATATTAAAGTATTGAATTTTTTATATAATAAATTAAACAATTAATTATAAATTTAACTGTTGAATTATTTATATGATAAATTAAACTTTGAATTATTGTTATAATAAATTAAACTTTGAATTATTTTTATGATAAATTGAACAATTCGTTATTAATTGAACAATTGAATTATTTATATAATAAATTGAACTATTGAATTATTTATATAATAAATTAAACTTTGAATTATTTTTATAATAATTTAAACAATTCATTTTAAAATAATCACATGAATTCTTTATAAAATAAATTCGACAATTCATTATGAATTTAATTATTGCATTATTTATATAATAAATTAAACCTTGAATTATTTTCATAATAAATTAAACAATTCATTTCAAAATAATCTCTTGAATTATTTGTATAATAAATTAAACAATTCATTGTAAATTAAAATATTGAATTATTTATAAAATAAATTAAAGTTTGAATTATTTTTATAATAAACTAAACAATTCATTTTAAAATAATCACTTGAATTATGTCTGTAATAAATGAAACAATTCATTATTAATTAAAGTATTGAATTATTTATATGATAGATTAAACTATTGCATTATTTATATAATAAATTAAAGTATAGAATTGTTTATTTAATAAAATAAACTTTGATTTATATTGATAATAAATAAACAATTCATTTTAAAATAATCACTTGAATTATTTGCAAAATATATTAAACAATTCATTTTAAAATAATCACTTGAATTATTTACATAATAAATTAAACAATTAAATTATTGAAATATTTATACAATAATTCAAACAATTCATTATAAATTAAAATATTGAATTATTTATATAATCAATTGAACTATTGAATTATTTATATCATTAATAAAATTTGAATTAATGTTATAATAAATTAAACAATTAATTTTAAAATAATCACATCAATTATTTATAAAATATATTAAACAAATCATTATAAATTAAACTATTGAATTAGTTATACAATAAATTAAACATTGAATTATTTATTAAATAAATTAAACAATTCATTATAAATTAAACCATTGAATTATTTATATAATAAATTAAACAATTCATTATAAATTAAACTATTGTATTATTTATACAATAAATTAAACAATTCATTATAAATTAAACTATTGAATTATTTATATCATAAATTTAACCTTGAATTATTTTTATAATAAATTAAACAATTCATTTATAAATAATCACTTGAATTATTTACATAATAAATTAAACAATTCATTATGAATTAAACTATTGAATTATTTATATAATTAATAAAATTTTAATAATTTTTATAATAAATTAAACAATTCATTTTGAAATAATCACATGAATTATTTGCAAAATATATTAAACAATTCATTATAAGTTAAATTATTGAATTATTTATATACTATATTAAACAAATCATTATTAATTAAACTATTGAATTAGTTATACAATAAATTCAACATTGAATTATTTATAAAATAAATTAAACAGTTCATTATAAATTAAACGATTGAATTATTTATGTAATAAATTTAACTATTGCATTAATGATATAATAAATTAAACCTTGAATTATTTTTATAATAAATTAAACAATTCATTATAAATTAAACTATTGAATTATTTATATAATAAATTAAACCTTGAATTATTTTTATATTAAATTTAATCAATTTATTTCAAAATAATCACATGAATTATTTATATAATAAATTAAACAATTCATTTCAATTAAACTATTAAATTATTTATGCAATAAATTAAACTTTGAATTATTTTTATAATAAATCAATCAATTTATTTCAAAATAATCACTTGAATTATTTATAAAATAAATTAAACAATTTATTATCAATTAAACTGTTGAATTACTTAGATAACAAATTAAACTTTGAATTATTTTTATAATAAATGAAACAATTCATTAAAAAATGAACACTTGAATTATTTATGTAATAAATTAAACTTTGAAGTATGAATTAAGTTATTGAATTATTTATTTAATAAATTAAAACAATTCATTGTAAACTAACCTGTTGAATTATTTATATAATAAATTAAACAATTCATTATAAATTAAACGACTGAATTATTTATATAATAAATTAAACTATTGCATTATTTATATAATAAATTAAACCTTGAATTGTTTTTTATAATAAATTAAACAATTCATTTTAAAATAATCACTTGAATTATTTACATAATAAATTAAACAATTAAATTATTGAAATATTTATACAATAATTCAAACAATTCATTATAAATTAAAATATTGAATTATTTATATAATCAATTGAACTATTGAATTATTTATATCATTAATAAAATTTGAATTAATGTTATAATAAATTAAACAATTAATTTTAAAATAATCACATGAATTATTTATTAAATAAATTAAACAATTCATTATAAATTAAACCATTGAATTATTTATATAATAAATTAAACAATTCATTATAAATTAAACTATTGTATTATTTATACAATAAATTAAACAATTCATTATAAATTAAACTATTGAATTATTTATATCATAAATTTAACCTTGAATTATTTTTATAATAAATTAACCAATTCATTTATAAATAATCACTTGAATTATTTACATAATAAATTAAACAATTCATTATGAATTAAACTATTGAATTATTTATATAATTAATAAAATTTTAATAATTTTTATAATAAATTAAAGAATTCATTTTGAAATAATCACATGAATTATTTGCAAAATATATTAAACAATTCATTATAAGTTAAATTATTGAATTATTTATATACTATATTAAACAAATCATTATTAATTAAACTATTGAATTAGTTATACAATAAATTCAACATTGAATTATTTATAAAATAAATTAAACAGTTCATTATAAATTAAACGATTGAATTATTTATGTAATAAATTAAACTATTGCATTATTGATATAATAAATTAAACCTTGAATTATTTTTGTAATAAATTAAACAATTCATCATAAATTAAACTATTGAATTATTTATATAATAAATTAAACCTTGAATTATTTTTATATTAAATTTAATCAATTTATTTCAAAATAATCACATGAATTATTTATATAATAAATTAAACAATTCATTTAAATTAAACTATTAAATTATTTATGCAATAAATTAAACTTTGAATGATTTTTATAATAAATGAAACAATTCATTTAAAAATAATCACATGAATTATTTATATCATAAATTAAACAATTCATTATAAATTAACTTATTGAAAGATTTATATAATAGATTGAACAATTCATTATAAATTAAACTAATGAATTATTTATATAGTAAATTAAACCTTGAATTATTGTTATATTAAATTTAATCAATTTATTTTAAAATAATCACATGAATTATTTAAAGAATATAAAAACAATTCATTATGAATTAAAATATTGAATGATTTATATAATCAATTAAACTATTCAATTATTTATATAATTAATAAAATTTGAATGATTTTTATAATAAATTAAACAATTCATTTTGAAATAATCACATGAATTATTTACAAAATATATTAAACAATTCATTACAAGTTAAATTATTGAATTATTCATATACTATATTAAACAAATCATTATGAATTAAACTATTGAATTATTTATATGATAAATTAAACTATTGCACTATTACATAATAAATTAAACTTTGAAGTATAAATTAAATTATTGAATTATTTATTTAATAAATTAAACAATTCATTATAAATTAAACTATTCAATTGTTTAGATAATAAATTAAAGTTTGAATTATTTTTATAATAAATGAAACAATTCATTTAAAAATAATCACTTCAATTATTTATATAATAAATTAAAAAATTCATTATAAATTAAACTATTGAATTATTTATGTAATAAATTAAACTATTGCATTATTTGTATAAAAAATTAAACTTTGAATTATTTTTATAATAAATTAAACAATTCATTATGAATTAAACTATTGAATCGTTTAGATAATAAATTAAACAATTCATTATCAATTGAACTATTGAATTATTTATGTAATAAATTAAACCTTGAGTTATTTTTACAATAAATTAAACTTTGAATTATTTTTATAATAAATGAAACAATTCATTTAAAAATAATCACATGAATTATTTATATCATAAATTAAACAATTCATTATAAATTAACTTATTGAAAGATTTATATAATAGATTGAACAATTCATTATAAATTAAACTAATGAATTATTTATATAGTAAATTAAACCTTGAATTATTGTTATATTAAATTTAATCAATTTATTTTAAAATAATCACATGAATTATTTAAAGAATATAAAAACAATTCATTATGAATTAAAATATTGAATTATTTATATAATCAATTAAACTATTCAATTATTTATATAATTAATAAAATTTGAATGATTTTTATAATAAATTAAACAATTCATTTTGAAATAATCACATGAATTATTTACAAAATATATTAAACAATTCATTACAAGTTAAATTATTGAATTATTCATATACTATATTAAACAAATCATTATGAATTAAACTATTGAATTATTTATATGATAAATTAAACTATTGCACTATTACATAATAAATTAAACTTTGAAGTATAAATTAAATTATTGAATTATTTATTTAATAAATTAAACAATTCATTATAAATTAAACTATTCAATTGTTTAGATAATAAATTAAAGTTTGAATTATTTTTATAATAAATGAAACAATTCATTTAAAAATAATCACTTCAATTATTTATATAATAAATTAAAAAATTCATTATAAATTAAACTATTGAATTATTTATGTAATAAATTAAACTATTGCATTATTTGTATAAAAAATTAAACTTTGAATTATTTTTATAATAAATTAAACAATTCATTATGAATTAAACTATTGAATCGTTTAGATAATAAATTAAACAATTCATTATCAATTGAACTATTGAATTATTTATGTAATAAATTAAACCTTGAGTTATTTTTACAATAAATTAAACTTTGAATTATTTTTATATTAAATTAAACAATTCATTATAAAATAATGACATGAATTATTTATAAAATAAATTAAAGAATTCATTATTAATTAAACCATTGAATTATTTATGTAATAAATTAAACCTTGAATTATTTTTATATTAAATTTAATCAATTTATTTAAAAATAATCACATGAATTATTTATACAATAAATTAAACAATTAATTATAAATTAAATTATTGAATTATTTTTTTAATAAATTAAACAATTAATTGTAAATTAACCTATTGAATTATTTATATAATATATTAAACAAATCATTATAAATTAAACCATTGAATTGGTTATACAATAAATTAAACATTGAATTATTTCTAAAATAAATTAAACAATTCATTATAAATTAAATTTTGAATTATTTTTATAATAAATTAAACAATTCATTATAAATTAAACCATTGAATTATTTATATAATAAATTAAACAATTCATTATAAATTAAACTATTGTATTATTTATACAATAAATTAAACAATTCATTATAAATTAAACTATTGAATTATTTATATCATAAATTTAACCTTGAATTATTTTTATAATAAATTAAACAATTCATTTATAAATAATCACTTGAATTATTTACATAATAAATTAAACAATTCATTATGAATTAAACTATTGAATTATTTATATAATTAATAAAATTTTAATAATTTTTATAATAAATTAAACAATTCATTTTGAAATAATCACATGAATTATTTGCAAAATATATTAAACAATTCATTATAAGTTAAATTATTGAATTATTTATATACTATATTAAACAAATCATTATTAATTAAACTATTGAATTAGTTATACAATAAATTCAACATTGAATTATTTATAAAATAAATTAAACAGTTCATTATAAATTAAACGATTGAATTATTTATGTAATAAATTAAACTATTGCATTATTGATATAATAAATTAAACCTTGAATTATTTTTGTAATAAATTAAACAATTCATCATAAATTAAACTATTGAATTATTTATATAATAAATTAAACCTTGAATTATTTTTATATTAAATTTAATCAATTTATTTCAAAATAATCACATGAATTATTTATATAATAAATTAAACAATTCATTTAAATTAAACTATTAAATTATTTATGCAATAAATTAAACTTTGAATGATTTTTATAATAAATGAAACAATTCATTTAAAAATAATCACATGAATTATTTATATCATAAATTAAACAATTCATTATAAATTAACTTATTGAAAGATTTATATAATAGATTGAACAATTCATTATAAATTAAACTAATGAATTATTTATATAGTAAATTAAACCTTGAATTATTGTTATATTAAATTTAATCAATTTATTTTAAAATAATCACATGAATTATTTAAAGAATATAAAAACAATTCATTATGAATTAAAATATTGAATTATTTATATAATCAATTAAACTATTCAATTATTTATATAATTAATAAAATTTGAATGATTTTTATAATAAATTAAACAATTCATTTTGAAATAATCACATGAATTATTTACAAAATATATTAAACAATTCATTACAAGTTAAATTATTGAATTATTCATATACTATATTAAACAAATCATTATGAATTAAACTATTGAATTATTTATATGATAAATTAAACTATTGCACTATTACATAATAAATTAAACTTTGAAGTATAAATTAAATTATTGAATTATTTATTTAATAAATTAAACAATTCATTATAAATTAAACTATTCAATTGTTTAGATAATAAATTAAAGTTTGAATTATTTTTATAATAAATGAAACAATTCATTTAAAAATAATCACTTCAATTATTTATATAATAAATTAAAAAATTCATTATAAATTAAACTATTGAATTATTTATGTAATAAATTAAACTATTGCATTATTTGTATAAAAAATTAAACTTTGAATTATTTTTATAATAAATTAAACAATTCATTATGAATTAAACTATTGAATCGTTTAGATAATAAATTAAACAATTCATTATCAATTGAACTATTGAATTATTTATGTAATAAATTAAACCTTGAGTTATTTTTACAATAAATTAAACTTTGAATTATTTTTATATTAAATTAAACAATTCATTATAAAATAATGACATGAATTATTTATAAAATAAATTAAAGAATTCATTATTAATTAAACCATTGAATTATTTATGTAATAAATTAAACCTTGAATTATTTTTATATTAAATTTAATCAATTTATTTAAAAATAATCACATGAATTATTTATACAATAAATTAAACAATTAATTATAAATTAAATTATTGAATTATTTTTTTAATAAATTAAACAATTAATTGTAAATTAACCTATTGAATTATTTATATAATATATTAAACAAATCATTATAAATTAAACCATTGAATTGGTTATACAATAAATTAAACATTGAATTATTTCTAAAATAAATTAAACAATTCATTATAAATTAAATTTTGAATTATTTTTATAATAAATTAAACAATTCATTATAAATTAAACCATTGAATTATTTATATAATAAATTAAACAATTCATTATAAATTAAACTATTGTATTATTTATACAATAAATTAAACAATTCATTATAAATTAAACTATTGAATTATTTATATCATAAATTTAACCTTGAATTATTTTTATAATAAATTAAACAATTCATTTATAAATAATCACTTGAATTATTTACATAATAAATTAAACAATTCATTATGAATTAAACTATTGAATTATTTATATAATTAATAAAATTTTAATAATTTTTATAATAAATTAAACAATTCATTTTGAAATAATCACATGAATTATTTGCAAAATATATTAAACAATTCATTATAAGTTAAATTATTGAATTATTTATATACTATATTAAACAAATCATTATTAATTAAACTATTGAATTAGTTATACAATAAATTCAACATTGAATTATTTATAAAATAAATTAAACAGTTCATTATAAATTAAACGATTGAATTATTTATGTAATAAATTAAACTATTGCATTATTGATATAATAAATTAAACCTTGAATTATTTTTGTAATAAATTAAACAATTCATCATAAATTAAACTATTGAATTATTTATATAATAAATTAAACCTTGAATTATTTTTATATTAAATTTAATCAATTTATTTCAAAATAATCACATGAATTATTTATATAATAAATTAAACAATTCATTTAAATTAAACTATTAAATTATTTATGCAATAAATTAAACTTTGAATGATTTTTATAATAAATGAAACAATTCATTTAAAAATAATCACATGAATTATTTATATCATAAATTAAACAATTCATTATAAATTAACTTATTGAAAGATTTATATAATAGATTGAACAATTCATTATAAATTAAACTAATGAATTATTTATATAGTAAATTAAACCTTGAATTATTGTTATATTAAATTTAATCAATTTATTTTAAAATAATCACATGAATTATTTAAAGAATATAAAAACAATTCATTATGAATTAAAATATTGAATTATTTATATAATCAATTAAACTATTCAATTATTTATATAATTAATAAAATTTGAATGATTTTTATAATAAATTAAACAATTCATTTTGAAATAATCACATGAATTATTTACAAAATATATTAAACAATTCATTACAAGTTAAATTATTGAATTATTTATATACTATATTAAACAAATCATTATGAATTAAACTATTGAATTATTTATATGATAAATTAAACTATTGCACTATTACATAATAAATTAAACTTTGAAGTATAAATTAAATTATTGAATTATTTATTTAATAAATTAAACAATTCATTATAAATTAAACTATTCAATTGTTTAGATAATAAATTAAAGTTTGAATTATTTTTATAATAAATGAAACAATTCATTTAAAAATAATCACTTCAATTATTTATATAATAAATTAAAAAATTCATTATAAATTAAACTATTGAATTATTTATGTAATAAATTAAACTATTGCATTATTTGTATAAAAAATTAAACTTTGAATTATTTTTATAATAAATTAAACAATTCATTATGAATTAAACTATTGAATCGTTTAGATAATAAATTAAACAATTCATTATCAATTGAACTATTGAATTATTTATGTAATAAATTAAACCTTGAGTTATTTTTACAATAAATTAAACTTTCAATTATTTTTATATTAAATTAAACAATTCATTATAAAATAATGACATGAATTATTTATAAAATAAATTAAAGAATTCATTATTAATTAAACCATTGAATTATTTATGTAATAAATTAAAACTTGAATTATTTTTATATTAAATTTAATCAATTTATTTTAAAATAATCACATGAATTATTTATACAATAAATTAAACAATTAATTATAAATTAAATTATTGAATTATTTTTTTAATAAATTAAACAATTAATTGTAAATTAACCTATTGAATTATTTATATAATATATTAAACAAATCATTATAAATTAAACCATTGAATTGGTTATACAATAAATTAAACATTGAATTATTTCTAAAATAAATTAAACAATTCATTATAAATTAAATTTTGAATTATTTTTATAATAAATTAAACAATTCATTATAAATTAAACCTTGAATTACTTTTATAATAAATTAAACTTTGAATTATTTTTATATTAAATTAAACAATTCATTTTAAAATAATGACATGAATTATTTATAAAATAAATGAAACAATTAATTATTAATTAAAGCATTGAATTATTTATATAATAAATTAAACTATTGAATTATTTAGATAATAAATTAAACATTGAATTATTTTTATAATAAATTAAACAATTCATTCTTAATTAAACTATTGAATTATTTATATCACAAATTAAACTTTGAATTACTTTTATAAAAAAATATTCAATTTATTTCAAAATAATCACATCAATTATTTATATAATGAATTCAACTTTGAATCATTTTTATAACAAATTAAACTTTGAATTATTTATAAAATAAATTAAACAATTAATTTTGAATTAAACTATTGAATTATTTATAGAATAAATTAAACTTTGAATTATTTTTACAATAAATGAAACAATTCATTTTAAAATAATCACTTCAATTATTTATTTAATAAATTAATCAATTCATTTTTAAATAATCACATGAATTATTTATAAATTATATTAAACAATTCATTATGAGTTAAATTATTGAATTATTTATAAAATAAATTAAACAATTCATTATAAATTAAACTATTGAATTATTTATATAATAAATTAAACAATTAATTATAAATTAAACTATTCAATTATTTATATAATAAATTAAACTTTGAATTATTTTTATAACAAATTAAACTTTGAATTATTTATAAAATAAGTTAAACAATTCATTATTAATTAAAGCATTGAATTATTTTTGTAACAAATTAAAATTTGAATTATTTTTATCTTAAATGAAACAATTCATTTTAAAATAATCACTTCAATTATGTATATAATAAATTAAACAATTAATTATAAAATAAACTATTGAATTATTTATATTATCAATTAAACCTTGAATTATTTTTATAATAAATTTAAACAATTTATTTTAAAATAATCACATGAATTATTTGTATAATAAATTAAACAAATGATTATAAATTAAACTATTGAGTTATTTACATAATTAATTAAAGTTTGAATTATTTTTATGACAAATTAAACTTTGAATTATTTATATATTAAATTAAAGAATTCATTTTAAAATAATCACTTCAATTATTTATATAATAAATTAAACTATTCATTCTAAATTAAACTGTTGAATTATTTATATTACAAATTAAACTTTGAATTACTTTTCTAATAAATTAATCAATTTATTTTAAAATAATCACATGAATTATTTATATCATAAATTAAACAATTAATTATAAATTAAACTATTGAATTATTTATATAATAAATTAAACTTTGAATCATTTTTATAACAAATTAAACTTTGAATTATTTATAAAATAAATTAAACAATTAATTTTGAATTAAACTATTGAATTATTTATTGAATAAATTAAACTTTGAATTATTTTTACAATAAATGAAACAATTCATTTTAAAATAATCACTTCAATTATTTATTTAATAAATTAATCAATTCATTTTTAAATAATCACATGAATTATTTATAAATTATATTAAACAATTCATTATGAATTATTTATATCATAAATTAAACAATTAATTATAAATTAAACTATTGAATTATTTATATAATAAATTAAACTTTGAATTATTTTTATAATAATTTAAACAATTCATTTTAAAATAATCACATGAATTCTTTATAAAATAAGTTCGACAATTCATTATGAATTAAATTATTGCATTATTTATATCATAAATTAAACCTTGAATGATTTTTATAATAAATTAAACAATTCATTTCAAAATAATCTCTTGAATTATTTGTATAATAAATTAAACAATTCATTGTAAATTAAATTATTGAAAGATTTATGTAATAAATTAAACAATTCATTATAAATTAAAATATTGAATTATTTATATAATAAATTAAACAATTTATCATAAATTAAACGATTGAATTATTGATATAATAAATTAAAGTGTGAATTATTTATATAATAAATTAAAGCTTGAATTATTTATATAATAAATTAAACTATTGCAATATTTATATAAAAAATAAACTTAGAATTATTTATATAACTAATTAAACTTTGAATTATTTTTATAAAAAATTATTCAATTTAGTTTAAAATAATCACATGAATTTTTTATGCAATAAATTAAACAATTAATTATATATTAAAGTATTGAATTTTTTATATAATAAATTAAACAATTAATTATAAATTTAACTGTTGAATTATTTATATGATAAATTAAACTTTGAATTATTGTTATAATAAATTAAACTTTGAATTATTTTTATGATAAATTGAACAATTCGTTATTAATTGAACAATTGAATTATTTATATAATAAATTGAACTATTGAATTATTTATATAATAAATTAAACTTTGAATTATTTTTATAATAATTTAAACAATTCATTTTAAAATAATCACATGAATTCTTTATAAAATAAATTCGACAATTCATTATGAATTTAATTATTGCATTATTTATATAATAAATTAAACCTTGAATTATTTTCATAATAAATTAAACAATTCATTTCAAAATAATCTCTTGAATTATTTGTATAATAAATTAAACAATTCATTGTAAATTAAAATATTGAATTATTTATAAAATAAATTAAAGTTTGAATTATTTTTATAATAAACTAAACAATTCATTTTAAAATAATCACTTGAATTATGTCTGTAATAAATGAAACAATTCATTATTAATTAAAGTATTGAATTATTTATATGATAGATTAAACTATTGCATTATTTATATAATAAATTAAAGTATAGAATTGTTTATTTAATAAAATAAACTTTGATTTATATTGATAATAAATAAACAATTCATTTTAAAATAATCACTTGAATTATTTATATAATAAATTAAACAATTAATTATAAATTAAACTATTCAATTATTTATATAATAAATTAAACTTTGAATTATTTTTATAACAAATTAAACTTTGAATTATTTATAAAATAAGTTAAACAATTCATTATTAATTAAAGCATTGAATTATTTTTGTAACAAATTAAAATTTGAATTATTTTTATCTTAAATGAAACAATTCATTTTAAAATAATCACTTCAATTATGTATATAATAAATTAAACAATTAATTATAAAATAAACTATTGAATTATTTATATTATCAATTAAACCTTGAATTATTTTTATAATAAATTTAAACAATTTATTTTAAAATAATCACATGAATTATTTGTATAATAAATTAAACAAATGATTATAAATTAAACTATTGAGTTATTTACATAATTAATTAAAGTTTGAATTATTTTTATGACAAATTAAACTTTGAATTATTTATATATTAAATTAAAGAATTCATTTTAAAATAATCACTTCAATTATTTATATAATAAATTAAACTATTCATTCTAAATTAAACTGTTGAATTATTTATATTACAAATTAAACTTTGAATTACTTTTCTAATAAATTAATCAATTTATTTTAAAATAATCACATGAATTATTTATATCATAAATTAAACAATTAATTATAAATTAAACTATTGAATTATTTATATAATAAATTAAACTTTGAATCATTTTTATAACAAATTAAACTTTGAATTATTTATAAAATAAATTAAACAATTAATTTTGAATTAAACTATTGAATTATTTATTGAATAAATTAAACTTTGAATTATTTTTACAATAAATGAAACAATTCATTTTAAAATAATCACTTCAATTATTTATTTAATAAATTAATCAATTCATTTTTAAATAATCACATGAATTATTTATAAATTATATTAAACAATTCATTATGAATTATTTATATCATAAATTAAACAATTAATTATAAATTAAACTATTGAATTATTTATATAATAAATTAAACTTTGAATTATTTTTATAATAATTTAAACAATTCATTTTAAAATAATCACATGAATTCTTTATAAAATAAGTTCGACAATTCATTATGAATTAAATTATTGCATTATTTATATCATAAATTAAACCTTGAATGATTTTTATAATAAATTAAACAATTCATTTCAAAATAATCTCTTGAATTATTTGTATAATAAATTAAACAATTCATTGTAAATTAAATTATTGAAAGATTTATGTAATAAATTAAACAATTCATTATAAATTAAAATATTGAATTATTTATATAATAAATTAAACCTTGAATTATTTTTGTAATAAATTAAACAATTCATCATAAATTAAACTATTGAATTATTTATATAATAAATTAAACCTTGAATTATTTTTATATTAAATTTAATCAATTTATTTCAAAATAATCACATGAATTATTTATATAATAAATTAAACAATTCATTTAAATTAAACTATTAAATTATTTATGCAATAAATTAAACTTTGAATGATTTTTATAATAAATGAAACAATTCATTTAAAAATAATCACATGAATTATTTATATCATAAATTAAACAATTCATTATAAATTAACTTATTGAAAGATTTATATAATAGATTGAACAATTCATTATAAATTAAACTAATGAATTATTTATATAGTAAATTAAACCTTGAATTATTGTTATATTAAATTTAATCAATTTATTTTAAAATAATCACATGAATTATTTAAAGAATATAAAAACAATTCATTATGAATTAAAATATTGAATTATTTATATAATCAATTAAACTATTCAATTATTTATATAATTAATAAAATTTGAATGATTTTTATAATAAATTAAACAATTCATTTTGAAATAATCACATGAATTATTTACAAAATATATTAAACAATTCATTACAAGTTAAATTATTGAATTATTCATATACTATATTAAACAAATCATTATGAATTAAACTATTGAATTATTTATATGATAAATTAAACTATTGCACTATTACATAATAAATTAAACTTTGAAGTATAAATTAAATTATTGAATTATTTATTTAATAAATTAAACAATTCATTATAAATTAAACTATTCAATTGTTTAGATAATAAATTAAAGTTTGAATTATTTTTATAATAAATGAAACAATTCATTTAAAAATAATCACTTCAATTATTTATATAATAAATTAAAAAATTCATTATAAATTAAACTATTGAATTATTTATGTAATAAATTAAACTATTGCATTATTTGTATAAAAAATTAAACTTTGAATTATTTTTATAATAAATTAAACAATTCATTATGAATTAAACTATTGAATCGTTTAGATAATAAATTAAACAATTCATTATCAATTGAACTATTGAATTATTTATGTAATAAATTAAACCTTGAGTTATTTTTACAATAAATTAAACTTTGAATTATTTTTATATTAAATTAAACAATTCATTATAAAATAATGACATGAATTATTTATAAAATAAATTAAAGAATTCATTATTAATTAAACCATTGAATTATTTATGTAATAAATTAAACCTTGAATTATTTTTATATTAAATTTAATCAATTTATTTAAAAATAATCACATGAATTATTTATACAATAAATTAAACAATTAATTATAAATTAAATTATTGAATTATTTTTTTAATAAATTAAACAATTAATTGTAAATTAACCTATTGAATTATTTATATAATATATTAAACAAATCATTATAAATTAAACCATTGAATTGGTTATACAATAAATTAAACATTGAATTATTTCTAAAATAAATTAAACAATTCATTATAAATTAAATTTTGAATTATTTTTATAATAAATTAAACAATTCATTATAAATTAAACCATTGAATTATTTATATAATAAATTAAACAATTCATTATAAATTAAACTATTGTATTATTTATACAATAAATTAAACAATTCATTATAAATTAAACTATTGAATTATTTATATCATAAATTTAACCTTGAATTATTTTTATAATAAATTAAACAATTCATTTATAAATAATCACTTGAATTATTTACATAATAAATTAAACAATTCATTATGAATTAAACTATTGAATTATTTATATAATTAATAAAATTTTAATAATTTTTATAATAAATTAAACAATTCATTTTGAAATAATCACATGAATTATTTGCAAAATATATTAAACAATTCATTATAAGTTAAATTATTGAATTATTTATATACTATATTAAACAAATCATTATTAATTAAACTATTGAATTAGTTATACAATAAATTCAACATTGAATTATTTATAAAATAAATTAAACAGTTCATTATAAATTAAACGATTGAATTATTTATGTAATAAATTAAACTATTGCATTATTGATATAATAAATTAAACCTTGAATTATTTTTGTAATAAATTAAACAATTCATCATAAATTAAACTATTGAATTATTTATATAATAAATTAAACCTTGAATTATTTTTATATTAAATTTAATCAATTTATTTCAAAATAATCACATGAATTATTTATATAATAAATTAAACAATTCATTTAAATTAAACTATTAAATTATTTATGCAATAAATTAAACTTTGAATGATTTTTATAATAAATGAAACAATTCATTTAAAAATAATCACATGAATTATTTATATCATAAATTAAACAATTCATTATAAATTAACTTATTGAAAGATTTATATAATAGATTGAACAATTCATTATAAATTAAACTAATGAATTATTTATATAGTAAATTAAACCTTGAATTATTGTTATATTAAATTTAATCAATTTATTTTAAAATAATCACATGAATTATTTAAAGAATATAAAAACAATTCATTATGAATTAAAATATTGAATTATTTATATAATCAATTAAACTATTCAATTATTTATATAATTAATAAAATTTGAATGATTTTTATAATAAATTAAACAATTCATTTTGAAATAATCACATGAATTATTTACAAAATATATTAAACAATTCATTACAAGTTAAATTATTGAATTATTCATATACTATATTAAACAAATCATTATGAATTAAACTATTGAATTATTTATATGATAAATTAAACTATTGCACTATTACATAATAAATTAAACTTTGAAGTATAAATTAAATTATTGAATTATTTATTTAATAAATTAAACAATTCATTATAAATTAAACTATTCAATTGTTTAGATAATAAATTAAAGTTTGAATTATTTTTATAATAAATGAAACAATTCATTTAAAAATAATCACTTCAATTATTTATATAATAAATTAAAAAATTCATTATAAATTAAACTATTGAATTATTTATGTAATAAATTAAACTATTGCATTATTTGTATAAAAAATTAAACTTTGAATTATTTTTATAATAAATTAAACAATTCATTATGAATTAAACTATTGAATCGTTTAGATAATAAATTAAACAATTCATTATCAATTGAACTATTGAATTATTTATGTAATAAATTAAACCTTGAGTTATTTTTACAATAAATTAAACTTTGAATTATTTTTATATTAAATTAAACAATTCATTATAAAATAATGACATGAATTATTTATAAAATAAATTAAAGAATTCATTATTAATTAAACCATTGAATTATTTATGTAATAAATTAAACCTTGAATTATTTTTATATTAAATTTAATCAATTTATTTAAAAATAATCACATGAATTATTTATACAATAAATTAAACAATTAATTATAAATTAAATTATTGAATTATTTTTTTAATAAATTAAACAATTAATTGTAAATTAACCTATTGAATTATTTATATAATATATTAAACAAATCATTATAAATTAAACCATTGAATTGGTTATACAATAAATTAAACATTGAATTATTTCTAAAATAAATTAAACAATTCATTATAAATTAAATTTTGAATTATTTTTATAATAAATTAAACAATTCATTATAAATTAAACCATTGAATTATTTATATAATAAATTAAACAATTCATTATAAATTAAACTATTGTATTATTTATACAATAAATTAAACAATTCATTATAAATTAAACTATTGAATTATTTATATCATAAATTTAACCTTGAATTATTTTTATAATAAATTAAACAATTCATTTATAAATAATCACTTGAATTATTTACATAATAAATTAAACAATTCATTATGAATTAAACTATTGAATTATTTATATAATTAATAAAATTTTAATAATTTTTATAATAAATTAAACAATTCATTTTGAAATAATCACATGAATTATTTGCAAAATATATTAAACAATTCATTATAAGTTAAATTATTGAATTATTTATATACTATATTAAACAAATCATTATTAATTAAACTATTGAATTAGTTATACAATAAATTCAACATTGAATTATTTATAAAATAAATTAAACAGTTCATTATAAATTAAACGATTGAATTATTTATGTAATAAATTAAACTATTGCATTATTGATATAATAAATTAAACCTTGAATTATTTTTGTAATAAATTAAACAATTCATCATAAATTAAACTATTGAATTATTTATATAATAAATTAAACCTTGAATTATTTTTATATTAAATTTAATCAATTTATTTCAAAATAATCACATGAATTATTTATATAATAAATTAAACAATTCATTTAAATTAAACTATTAAATTATTTATGCAATAAATTAAACTTTGAATGATTTTTATAATAAATGAAACAATTCATTTAAAAATAATCACATGAATTATTTATATCATAAATTAAACAATTCATTATAAATTAACTTATTGAAAGATTTATATAATAGATTGAACAATTCATTATAAATTAAACTAATGAATTATTTATATAGTAAATTAAACCTTGAATTATTGTTATATTAAATTTAATCAATTTATTTTAAAATAATCACATGAATTATTTAAAGAATATAAAAACAATTCATTATGAATTAAAATATTGAATTATTTATATAATCAATTAAACTATTCAATTATTTATATAATTAATAAAATTTGAATGATTTTTATAATAAATTAAACAATTCATTTTGAAATAATCACATGAATTATTTACAAAATATATTAAACAATTCATTACAAGTTAAATTATTGAATTATTTATATACTATATTAAACAAATCATTATGAATTAAACTATTGAATTATTTATATGATAAATTAAACTATTGCACTATTACATAATAAATTAAACTTTGAAGTATAAATTAAATTATTGAATTATTTATTTAATAAATTAAACAATTCATTATAAATTAAACTATTCAATTGTTTAGATAATAAATTAAAGTTTGAATTATTTTTATAATAAATGAAACAATTCATTTAAAAATAATCACTTCAATTATTTATATAATAAATTAAAAAATTCATTATAAATTAAACTATTGAATTATTTATGTAATAAATTAAACTATTGCATTATTTGTATAAAAAATTAAACTTTGAATTATTTTTATAATAAATTAAACAATTCATTATGAATTAAACTATTGAATCGTTTAGATAATAAATTAAACAATTCATTATCAATTGAACTATTGAATTATTTATGTAATAAATTAAACCTTGAGTTATTTTTACAATAAATTAAACTTTCAATTATTTTTATATTAAATTAAACAATTCATTATAAAATAATGACATGAATTATTTATAAAATAAATTAAAGAATTCATTATTAATTAAACCATTGAATTATTTATGTAATAAATTAAAACTTGAATTATTTTTATATTAAATTTAATCAATTTATTTTAAAATAATCACATGAATTATTTATACAATAAATTAAACAATTAATTATAAATTAAATTATTGAATTATTTTTTTAATAAATTAAACAATTAATTGTAAATTAACCTATTGAATTATTTATATAATATATTAAACAAATCATTATAAATTAAACCATTGAATTGGTTATACAATAAATTAAACATTGAATTATTTCTAAAATAAATTAAACAATTCATTATAAATTAAATTTTGAATTATTTTTATAATAAATTAAACAATTCATTATAAATTAAACCTTGAATTACTTTTATAATAAATTAAACTTTGAATTATTTTTATATTAAATTAAACAATTCATTTTAAAATAATGACATGAATTATTTATAAAATAAATGAAACAATTAATTATTAATTAAAGCATTGAATTATTTATATAATAAATTAAACTATTGAATTATTTAGATAATAAATTAAACATTGAATTATTTTTATAATAAATTAAACAATTCATTCTTAATTAAACTATTGAATTATTTATATCACAAATTAAACTTTGAATTACTTTTATAAAAAAATATTCAATTTATTTCAAAATAATCACATCAATTATTTATATAATGAATTCAACTTTGAATCATTTTTATAACAAATTAAACTTTGAATTATTTATAAAATAAATTAAACAATTAATTTTGAATTAAACTATTGAATTATTTATAGAATAAATTAAACTTTGAATTATTTTTACAATAAATGAAACAATTCATTTTAAAATAATCACTTCAATTATTTATTTAATAAATTAATCAATTCATTTTTAAATAATCACATGAATTATTTATAAATTATATTAAACAATTCATTATGAGTTAAATTATTGAATTATTTATAAAATAAATTAAACAATTCATTATAAATTAAACTATTGAATTATTTATATAATAAATTAAACAATTAATTATAAATTAAACTATTCAATTATTTATATAATAAATTAAACTTTGAATTATTTTTATAACAAATTAAACTTTGAATTATTTATAAAATAAGTTAAACAATTCATTATTAATTAAAGCATTGAATTATTTTTGTAACAAATTAAAATTTGAATTATTTTTATCTTAAATGAAACAATTCATTTTAAAATAATCACTTCAATTATGTATATAATAAATTAAACAATTAATTATAAAATAAACTATTGAATTATTTATATTATCAATTAAACCTTGAATTATTTTTATAATAAATTTAAACAATTTATTTTAAAATAATCACATGAATTATTTGTATAATAAATTAAACAAATGATTATAAATTAAACTATTGAGTTATTTACATAATTAATTAAAGTTTGAATTATTTTTATGACAAATTAAACTTTGAATTATTTATATATTAAATTAAAGAATTCATTTTAAAATAATCACTTCAATTATTTATATAATAAATTAAACTATTCATTCTAAATTAAACTGTTGAATTATTTATATTACAAATTAAACTTTGAATTACTTTTCTAATAAATTAATCAATTTATTTTAAAATAATCACATGAATTATTTATATCATAAATTAAACAATTAATTATAAATTAAACTATTGAATTATTTATATAATAAATTAAACTTTGAATCATTTTTATAACAAATTAAACTTTGAATTATTTATAAAATAAATTAAACAATTAATTTTGAATTAAACTATTGAATTATTTATTGAATAAATTAAACTTTGAATTATTTTTACAATAAATGAAACAATTCATTTTAAAATAATCACTTCAATTATTTATTTAATAAATTAATCAATTCATTTTTAAATAATCACATGAATTATTTATAAATTATATTAAACAATTCATTATGAATTATTTATATCATAAATTAAACAATTAATTATAAATTAAACTATTGAATTATTTATATAATAAATTAAACTTTGAATTATTTTTATAATAATTTAAACAATTCATTTTAAAATAATCACATGAATTCTTTATAAAATAAGTTCGACAATTCATTATGAATTAAATTATTGCATTATTTATATCATAAATTAAACCTTGAATGATTTTTATAATAAATTAAACAATTCATTTCAAAATAATCTCTTGAATTATTTGTATAATAAATTAAACAATTCATTGTAAATTAAATTATTGAAAGATTTATGTAATAAATTAAACAATTCATTATAAATTAAAATATTGAATTATTTATATAATAAATTAAACAATTTATCATAAATTAAACGATTGAATTATTGATATAATAAATTAAAGTGTGAATTATTTATATAATAAATTAAAGCTTGAATTATTTATATAATAAATTAAACTATTGCAATATTTATATAAAAAATAAACTTAGAATTATTTATATAACTAATTAAACTTTGAATTATTTTTATAAAAAATTATTCAATTTAGTTTAAAATAATCACATGAATTTTTTATGCAATAAATTAAACAATTAATTATATATTAAAGTATTGAATTTTTTATATAATAAATTAAACAATTAATTATAAATTTAACTGTTGAATTATTTATATGATAAATTAAACTTTGAATTATTGTTATAATAAATTAAACTTTGAATTATTTTTATGATAAATTGAACAATTCGTTATTAATTGAACAATTGAATTATTTATATAATAAATTGAACTATTGAATTATTTATATAATAAATTAAACTTTGAATTATTTTTATAATAATTTAAACAATTCATTTTAAAATAATCACATGAATTCTTTATAAAATAAATTCGACAATTCATTATGAATTTAATTATTGCATTATTTATATAATAAATTAAACCTTGAATTATTTTCATAATAAATTAAACAATTCATTTCAAAATAATCTCTTGAATTATTTGTATAATAAATTAAACAATTCATTGTAAATTAAAATATTGAATTATTTATAAAATAAATTAAAGTTTGAATTATTTTTATAATAAACTAAACAATTCATTTTAAAATAATCACTTGAATTATGTCTGTAATAAATGAAACAATTCATTATTAATTAAAGTATTGAATTATTTATATGATAGATTAAACTATTGCATTATTTATATAATAAATTAAAGTATAGAATTGTTTATTTAATAAAATAAACTTTGATTTATATTGATAATAAATAAACAATTCATTTTAAAATAATCACTTGAATTATTTATATAATAAATTAAACAATTAATTATAAATTAAACTATTCAATTATTTATATAATAAATTAAACTTTGAATTATTTTTATAACAAATTAAACTTTGAATTATTTATAAAATAAGTTAAACAATTCATTATTAATTAAAGCATTGAATTATTTTTGTAACAAATTAAAATTTGAATTATTTTTATCTTAAATGAAACAATTCATTTTAAAATAATCACTTCAATTATGTATATAATAAATTAAACAATTAATTATAAAATAAACTATTGAATTATTTATATTATCAATTAAACCTTGAATTATTTTTATAATAAATTTAAACAATTTATTTTAAAATAATCACATGAATTATTTGTATAATAAATTAAACAAATGATTATAAATTAAACTATTGAGTTATTTACATAATTAATTAAAGTTTGAATTATTTTTATGACAAATTAAACTTTGAATTATTTATATATTAAATTAAAGAATTCATTTTAAAATAATCACTTCAATTATTTATATAATAAATTAAACTATTCATTCTAAATTAAACTGTTGAATTATTTATATTACAAATTAAACTTTGAATTACTTTTCTAATAAATTAATCAATTTATTTTAAAATAATCACATGAATTATTTATATCATAAATTAAACAATTAATTATAAATTAAACTATTGAATTATTTATATAATAAATTAAACTTTGAATCATTTTTATAACAAATTAAACTTTGAATTATTTATAAAATAAATTAAACAATTAATTTTGAATTAAACTATTGAATTATTTATTGAATAAATTAAACTTTGAATTATTTTTACAATAAATGAAACAATTCATTTTAAAATAATCACTTCAATTATTTATTTAATAAATTAATCAATTCATTTTTAAATAATCACATGAATTATTTATAAATTATATTAAACAATTCATTATGAATTATTTATATCATAAATTAAACAATTAATTATAAATTAAACTATTGAATTATTTATATAATAAATTAAACTTTGAATTATTTTTATAATAATTTAAACAATTCATTTTAAAATAATCACATGAATTCTTTATAAAATAAGTTCGACAATTCATTATGAATTAAATTATTGCAT
This sequence comes from Heptranchias perlo, assembly GCF_035084215.1. NCBI lineage: Eukaryota > Metazoa > Chordata > Chondrichthyes > Hexanchiformes > Hexanchidae > Heptranchias > Heptranchias perlo. The sequence goes on along the minus strand of NW_027140036.1, from coordinate 29,545 downwards.
TATTTATATCATAAATTAAACCTTGAATGATTTTTATAATAAATTAAACAATTCATTTCAAAATAATCTCTTGAATTATTTGTATAATAAATTAAACAATTCATTGTAAATTAAATTATTGAAAGATTTATGTAATAAATTAAACAATTCATTATAAATTAAAATATTGAATTATTTATATAATAAATTAAACAATTTATCATAAATTAAACGATTGAATTATTGATATAATAAATTAAAGTGTGAATTATTTATATAATAAATTAAAGCTTGAATTATTTATATAATAAATTAAACTATTGCAATATTTATATAAAAAATAAACTTAGAATTATTTATATAACTAATTAAACTTTGAATTATTTTTATAAAAAATTATTCAATTTAGTTTAAAATAATCACATGAATTTTTTATGCAATAAATTAAACAATTAATTATATATTAAAGTATTGAATTTTTTATATAATAAATTAAACAATTAATTATAAATTTAACTGTTGAATTATTTATATGATAAATTAAACTTTGAATTATTGTTATAATAAATTAAACTTTGAATTATTTTTATGATAAATTGAACAATTCGTTATTAATTGAACAATTGAATTATTTATATAATAAATTGAACTATTGAATTATTTATATAATAAATTAAACTTTGAATTATTTTTATAATAATTTAAACAATTCATTTTAAAATAATCACATGAATTCTTTATAAAATAAATTCGACAATTCATTATGAATTTAATTATTGCATTATTTATATAATAAATTAAACCTTGAATTATTTTCATAATAAATTAAACAATTCATTTCAAAATAATCTCTTGAATTATTTGTATAATAAATTAAACAATTCATTGTAAATTAAAATATTGAATTATTTATAAAATAAATTAAAGTTTGAATTATTTTTATAATAAACTAAACAATTCATTTTAAAATAATCACTTGAATTATGTCTGTAATAAATGAAACAATTCATTATTAATTAAAGTATTGAATTATTTATATGATAGATTAAACTATTGCATTATTTATATAATAAATTAAAGTATAGAATTGTTTATTTAATAAAATAAACTTTGATTTATATTGATAATAAATAAACAATTCATTTTAAAATAATCACTTGAATTTTTTGTATAATAAATTAAACCTTGAATTATTTTTATAATTAATTATAGAATTCATTTAAAAAATAATCACTTGAATTATTTATATAATAAATTAAACATTTCATTATAAATTAAACTATTGAATTATTTACACAATAAACTAAACTTTGAAATATTCTTATCATAAATTAATCAATTTTTTTCATATAATCACATGAATTATTTATATAATAAATTAAACTTTGAATTATTTTTACAATAAATTAAACAATTCATTTTAAAATAATCACTTGAATTATTAATAAAATAAATTTAAAAATTCATTATAAATTAAACTATTGAATTATTTATATTACAAATTAAACTTTGAATTACTTTTCTAATAAATTAATCAATTTATTTTAAAATAATCACATGAATTATTTATATCATAAATTAAACAATTAATTATAAATTAAACTATTGAATTATTTATATAATAAATTAAACTTTGAATCATTTTTATAACAAATTAAACTTTGAATTATTTATAAAATAAATTAAACAATTAATTTTGAATTAAACTATTGAATTATTTATAGAATAAATTAAACTTTGAATTATTTTTACAATAAATGAAACAATTCATTTTAAAATAATCACTTCAATTATTTATTTAATAAATTAATCAATTCATTTTTAAATAATCACATGAATTATTTATAAATTATATTAAACAATTCATTATGAGTTAAATTATTGAATTATTTATAAAATAAATTAAACAATTCATTATAAATTAAACTATTGAATTATTTATATAATAAATTAAACAATTAATTATAAATTAAACTATTCAATTATTTATATAATAAATTAAACTTTGAATTATTTTTATAACAAATTAAACTTTGAATTATTTATAAAATAAGTTAAACAATTCATTATTAATTAAAGCATTGAATTATTTTTGTAACAAATTAAAATTTGAATTATTTTTATCTTAAATGAAACAATTCATTTTAAAATAATCACTTCAATTATGTATATAATAAATTAAACAATTAATTATAAAATAAACTATTGAATTATTTATATTATCAATTAAACCTTGAATTATTTTTATAATAAATTTAAACAATTTATTTTAAAATAATCACATGAATTATTTGTATAATAAATTAAACAAATGATTATAAATTAAACTATTGAGTTATTTACATAATTAATTAAAGTTTGAATTATTTTTATGACAAATTAAACTTTGAATTATTTATATATTAAATTAAAGAATTCATTTTAAAATAATCACTTCAATTATTTATATAATAAATTAAACTATTCATTCTAAATTAAACTGTTGAATTATTTATATTACAAATTAAACTTTGAATTACTTTTCTAATAAATTAATCAATTTATTTTAAAATAATCACATGAATTATTTATATCATAAATTAAACAATTAATTATAAATTAAACTATTGAATTATTTATATAATAAATTAAACTTTGAATCATTTTTATAACAAATTAAACTTTGAATTATTTATAAAATAAATTAAACAATTAATTTTGAATTAAACTATTGAATTATTTATTGAATAAATTAAACTTTGAATTATTTTTACAATAAATGAAACAATTCATTTTAAAATAATCACTTCAATTATTTATTTAATAAATTAATCAATTCATTTTTAAATAATCACATGAATTATTTATAAATTATATTAAACAATTCATTATGAATTATTTATATCATAAATTAAACAATTAATTATAAATTAAACTATTGAATTATTTATATAATAAATTAAACTTTGAATTATTTTTATAATAATTTAAACAATTCATTTTAAAATAATCACATGAATTCTTTATAAAATAAGTTCGACAATTCATTATGAATTAAATTATTGCATTATTTATATCATAAATTAAACCTTGAATGATTTTTATAATAAATTAAACAATTCATTTCAAAATAATCTCTTGAATTATTTGTATAATAAATTAAACAATTCATTGTAAATTAAATTATTGAAAGATTTATGTAATAAATTAAACAATTCATTATAAATTAAAATATTGAATTATTTATATAATAAATTAAACAATTTATCATAAATTAAACGATTGAATTATTGATATAATAAATTAAAGTGTGAATTATTTATATAATAAATTAAAGCTTGAATTATTTATATAATAAATTAAACTATTGCAATATTTATATAAAAAATAAACTTAGAATTATTTATATAACTAATTAAACTTTGAATTATTTTTATAAAAAATTATTCAATTTAGTTTAAAATAATCACATGAATTTTTTATGCAATAAATTAAACAATTAATTATATATTAAAGTATTGAATTTTTTATATAATAAATTAAACAATTAATTATAAATTTAACTGTTGAATTATTTATATGATAAATTAAACTTTGAATTATTGTTATAATAAATTAAACTTTGAATTATTTTTATGATAAATTGAACAATTCGTTATTAATTGAACAATTGAATTATTTATATAATAAATTGAACTATTGAATTATTTATATAATAAATTAAACTTTGAATTATTTTTATAATAATTTAAACAATTCATTTTAAAATAATCACATGAATTCTTTATAAAATAAATTCGACAATTCATTATGAATTTAATTATTGCATTATTTATATAATAAATTAAACCTTGAATTATTTTCATAATAAATTAAACAATTCATTTCAAAATAATCTCTTGAATTATTTGTATAATAAATTAAACAATTCATTGTAAATTAAAATATTGAATTATTTATAAAATAAATTAAAGTTTGAATTATTTTTATAATAAACTAAACAATTCATTTTAAAATAATCACTTGAATTATGTCTGTAATAAATGAAACAATTCATTATTAATTAAAGTATTGAATTATTTATATGATAGATTAAACTATTGCATTATTTATATAATAAATTAAAGTATAGAATTGTTTATTTAATAAAATAAACTTTGATTTATATTGATAATAAATAAACAATTCATTTTAAAATAATCACTTGAATTATTTATATAATAAATTAAACAATTAATTATAAATTAAACTATTCAATTATTTATATAATAAATTAAACTTTGAATTATTTTTATAACAAATTAAACTTTGAATTATTTATAAAATAAGTTAAACAATTCATTATTAATTAAAGCATTGAATTATTTTTGTAACAAATTAAAATTTGAATTATTTTTATCTTAAATGAAACAATTCATTTTAAAATAATCACTTCAATTATGTATATAATAAATTAAACAATTAATTATAAAATAAACTATTGAATTATTTATATTATCAATTAAACCTTGAATTATTTTTATAATAAATTTAAACAATTTATTTTAAAATAATCACATGAATTATTTGTATAATAAATTAAACAAATGATTATAAATTAAACTATTGAGTTATTTACATAATTAATTAAAGTTTGAATTATTTTTATGACAAATTAAACTTTGAATTATTTATATATTAAATTAAAGAATTCATTTTAAAATAATCACTTCAATTATTTATATAATAAATTAAACTATTCATTCTAAATTAAACTGTTGAATTATTTATATTACAAATTAAACTTTGAATTACTTTTCTAATAAATTAATCAATTTATTTTAAAATAATCACATGAATTATTTATATCATAAATTAAACAATTAATTATAAATTAAACTATTGAATTATTTATATAATAAATTAAACTTTGAATCATTTTTATAACAAATTAAACTTTGAATTATTTATAAAATAAATTAAACAATTAATTTTGAATTAAACTATTGAATTATTTATTGAATAAATTAAACTTTGAATTATTTTTACAATAAATGAAACAATTCATTTTAAAATAATCACTTCAATTATTTATTTAATAAATTAATCAATTCATTTTTAAATAATCACATGAATTATTTATAAATTATATTAAACAATTCATTATGAATTATTTATATCATAAATTAAACAATTAATTATAAATTAAACTATTGAATTATTTATATAATAAATTAAACTTTGAATTATTTTTATAATAATTTAAACAATTCATTTTAAAATAATCACATGAATTCTTTATAAAATAAGTTCGACAATTCATTATGAATTAAATTATTGCATTATTTATATCATAAATTAAACCTTGAATGATTTTTATAATAAATTAAACAATTCATTTCAAAATAATCTCTTGAATTATTTGTATAATAAATTAAACAATTCATTGTAAATTAAATTATTGAAAGATTTATGTAATAAATTAAACAATTCATTATAAATTAAAATATTGAATTATTTATATAATAAATTAAACAATTTATCATAAATTAAACGATTGAATTATTGATATAATAAATTAAAGTGTGAATTATTTATATAATAAATTAAAGCTTGAATTATTTATATAATAAATTAAACTATTGCAATATTTATATAAAAAATAAACTTAGAATTATTTATATAACTAATTAAACTTTGAATTATTTTTATAAAAAATTATTCAATTTAGTTTAAAATAATCACATGAATTTTTTATGCAATAAATTAAACAATTAATTATATATTAAAGTATTGAATTTTTTATATAATAAATTAAACAATTAATTATAAATTTAACTGTTGAATTATTTATATGATAAATTAAACTTTGAATTATTGTTATAATAAATTAAACTTTGAATTATTTTTATGATAAATTGAACAATTCGTTATTAATTGAACAATTGAATTATTTATATAATAAATTGAACTATTGAATTATTTATATAATAAATTAAACTTTGAATTATTTTTATAATAATTTAAACAATTCATTTTAAAATAATCACATGAATTCTTTATAAAATAAATTCGACAATTCATTATGAATTTAATTATTGCATTATTTATATAATAAATTAAACCTTGAATTATTTTCATAATAAATTAAACAATTCATTTCAAAATAATCTCTTGAATTATTTGTATAATAAATTAAACAATTCATTGTAAATTAAAATATTGAATTATTTATAAAATAAATTAAAGTTTGAATTATTTTTATAATAAACTAAACAATTCATTTTAAAATAATCACTTGAATTATGTCTGTAATAAATGAAACAATTCATTATTAATTAAAGTATTGAATTATTTATATGATAGATTAAACTATTGCATTATTTATATAATAAATTAAAGTATAGAATTGTTTATTTAATAAAATAAACTTTGATTTATATTGATAATAAATAAACAATTCATTTTAAAATAATCACTTGAATTTTTTGTATAATAAATTAAACCTTGAATTATTTTTATAATTAATTATAGAATTCATTTAAAAAATAATCACTTGAATTATTTATATAATAAATTAAACATTTCATTATAAATTAAACTATTGAATTATTTACACAATAAACTAAACTTTGAAATATTCTTATCATAAATTAATCAATTTTTTTCATATAATCACATGAATTATTTATATAATAAATTAAACTTTGAATTATTTTTACAATAAATTAAACAATTCATTTTAAAATAATCACTTGAATTATTAATAAAATAAATTTAAAAATTCATTATAAATTAAACTATTGAATTATTTAGACAATAAATTAAACAATTCATTATAAATTATAGAATAAATTAAACTATTGCATTATTTATACAATAAAATAAACTTTGAATTATATTGACAACAAATAAACAATTCTTTTTAAAATAATCACTTGAATTATTTGTATAATAAATTAAACAATTCATTTAAAAAATAATCACTTGGATTATTTATATTATAAATTAAACAATTAATTATAAATGAAACTATTGAATTATTTACACAATAATTTTAACTTTGAATTATTTTTATAATAAATTAAACAATTCATTTTAAAATAATCACTTGAATTATTTATAAAATAAATTAAACAATTCATTATAAATTAAACGATTGAATTATGTACATAATACATTAAACTATTGCATTGTTTAAGTAATAAATTAAACTTTGAATTATTTATATAATAAATAAAACAATTCATTTTAAAATAATTACTTGAATTATTTATAAAATAAATTAAAGAATTCATTATAAATTAAACGATTGAATTATTTATATAATAAATTAAACTTTGAATTATTTATATATTAAATTAAACTTTGAATTATTTTTATATTAAATTAAACAATTCATTTCAAAATAATCACATGAATTATTTATATAATAAATTAAACAATACATTATAAATTAAACTATTGAATTATTTTTATAATAAATTAAACTATTGAATTATTTATATAATAAATTAAACCTTGAATTATTTTGATAATAAATTAAACAATTCATTATAAATTAAACGATTGAATTATTTATATAATAAATTTAAAAATTCATTATAAATTAAAGTATTGAATTAATTATATCATAAATTAAACTTTGAATTATTTTGATAACAAATTCATCAATTTATTTTAAAATAATCACTAGAATTATTTTTATAATAAATTAAACAATTCATTATCAATTAAACTATTGAATTATTTATATAATCAATTAAACCTTGACATTTTTTAAATAATAAATTAAAGAATTCATTTAAAAAATATTCACTTGAATTATTTATGTAATAAATTAAACAATTCATTATAAATTAAACGATTGAATTATTTATATAATAAATTAAACAATTCATTATAAATTAAACTATTGAATAATTTATGTAATAAATTATACTTTGAATTATTTTTATAATAAATTAATCAATTTATTTTGAAATAATCACTTGAATTATTTATATAATGAATTAACCAATTCATTATAAATTAAACTATTGAATTATTCACATAATAAATTAAACTATTGAATTATTTATATCATTAATAAAATTTGAATTATTTTTATCATAACTTAAACAATTCATTTTAAAATAATCACTTGAATTACTTATATAATAAATTAAACAATTCATTATAAATTAAACTATTGAATTATTTATATCATAAATTAAACTATTGAATTATTTATATGATAAATTAAACAATTCATTATAAATTAAACTATTGAATTATTTATATAATAAATTAAACTATTGAATTTTTTATAGGATAAAATAAACTTTGAATTATATTTATAATAAATTAAACAATTCATTTTAATATAATCACTTGAATTACTTGTATAATAAATTAAACAATTCATTATCAATTAAACTATTGAATTATTTATAGAATAAATTAAACTATTGAATTATGTATATTAAAAAATAAACTTTGAATTATATTTAGAATAAATTAAACAATACATTTTAAAATAATCACTTGAATTTTTTAATGTAATAAATTAATCTATTGAATTATTTATAGAATAAATTAAACTATTGAATTCTGTATATGATAAAATAAACTTTGAATTATATTTATAATAAATTAAACAATTCATTTTAAAATAATCACTTGAATTATTGATATAATAAATCAAACAATTCATTATAAATTAAACTGTTGAATTGTTTATATGATAAATTAAACTATTGCATTGTTTATATAATAAATTAAACTTTGAATTATTTTTATAATAAATTAAACAATTCATTTAAAAATAATCACTTGAATTATTCATATAATAAATTAAACAATTAATTATGAATTAAACTATTGAATTATTTATATAATAAATTAAACTTTGAATTATTTTTACAATAAATTAAACAATTCATTTAAAAATAATCACTTGAATTATGTATGTAATAAATTAAACAATTCTTTATTAATTAAAGTATTGAATTATTTATATGATAGATTAAACTATTGCATTATTTACATAATAAATTAAAGTATAGAATTATTTATATAATGAAATAAACTTTGAATTATATTGATAATAAATAAAAAATTCATATTAAAATAATCACTTGTATTATTTATATAATATATTAAAGTAGTGCATTATTTGTATAAAATATTAAACTTTGAATTCTTGTCATAGTAAATTAAACAATTCATTTTAAAATAATCACTTGAATTATTTATGTAATAAATTAAACAATTCATTATAAATTAAATTATTGAATTATTTATATAATAAATTAAACTAGTGCATTATTTATATAAAAAATAAGAAATTTATTTTAAATTAATCACTTGAATTATTTATATAATATATTAAACAATTCATTATAAATTAAACTGTTGAATAATTTATGTGATAAATTAAACTTTGAATTATTTTTATAATAAATTAATCAATTTATTTTGAAATAATCATTAGAATTATTTATATAATAAATTAACCAATTCATTATAAATTTAACAGTTGAATTATTTAAAAAATAAATTAAACAATTCATTATAAATTAAACTGTTGAATTATTTATATCATTAATAATATTTGAATTATTTTTATCATAAATTAAACAATTCATTTTAAAATAATCACTTGAATTATTTATATAATAAATTAAACAATTCATTATAAATTAAACTATTCAATTATTTATATCATAAATTAAACCTTGAATTATTTTTATATAAATTAAACAATTCATTTTCAATTAAACTATTGAATTATTTATATAATCAATTAAACCTTGAATTATTTTTATAATAAATTAAACAATTCATTTAAAAAATAATCACTTGAATTACTTATATAATAAATTAAACAATTCATTATAAATTAAACTATTGAGTTTTTTTTATCATAAAATAAGCTTTGATTTATTTTTATAATACATTAATCAATTTATTTTAAAATAATCACTTGAATTATTTATATAATAAATGAAACAATTCTTTATAAATTAAATTTTTGAATGATTTATATGATGCATTAAACTCTTGAATTATTTATATAATAAATTAAACTTTGAATTATTTTTATAATAAATTAATCAATTTATTTTAAAATAATCACTTGAATTATTTATATAATAAATTAAACAATTCATTATAAATTAAACTGTTGAATTATTTATACAATAAATTAAACTGTTGAATTATTTATATAATAAATTAAACTAGTGCATTAATTATATAAAAAATTAAACTTTGAATTATTTTTATAATAAAGTAATCAATTTATTTTAAAATAATCACTTGAATTATTTATGGAATAAATTAAACAATTCATTATAAATTAAACTATTGAATTTTTTATATAATAAAATAAACTTTGAATTACATTTATAATAAATTAAACAATTCATTTTAATATAATCACTTGAATTACTTATATAATAAATTGAACAATTCATTGTCAATTAAACTATTGAATTATTCATAGAATAAATTAAACTGTTGAATTATGTATCTAATAAAATAAACTTTTAATTATATTTACAATAAATTAAACAATGCATTTTAAAATAATCACTTGAATTATTTATCTAATAAATTAAACAATTCATTATGAATTAAATTTTTGAATGATTTATATAATAAATTAAACAATTCATTATGAATTAAACTATTGAATCATTTATATAATCAATTGAACCTTGAATTATTTTTATAATAAATTAAACAATTCATTTATAAAACAATCACTTCAATTATTTATATAATAAATTAAACAATTCATTATAAATTAAACTATTGAATTATTTAAATAATAAATTAAACTATAAAATTATTTATATAATAAAATAAACTTTGAATTGTTTTTACAATAAATTAAACAATTCATTTTAAAATAATCACTTGAATTATTTTTACAATAAATTAAACAATTCATTATAAATTATGCTATTGAATTATTGAAACAATAAATTGAACCTTGAATTTTTTTATAATAAATTAAAGAATTCATTTTAAAATAATCACTTGAATTATTTGTATAATTAATTCAACAATTCATTCCAAATTAAATTTTTCAATGATTTATATAATAAATTAAACAATTCATTATAAATTAAACTCTTGAATTATTTATATAATCAATTGAACCTTGAATTATTTTTATAATAAATTAAACAATTCATTTAGAAAATAATCACTTCAATTATTTATGTAATAAATTGAACAATTCATTGTAAATTAAACTATTGAATTATTTATATTATAAATTAAACTATAGAATTATTTATATCATAAAATAAACTTTGAATTATTTTTATAATAAATTAAACAATTCATTTTAAAACAATCACTTGAATTATTTACATAATAAATTAAACAATTCATTTTAAGTTAAACGATTGAATTATTAATATAATAAATTACACAATTCATTTTAAAATCATCACTTGAATTATTTATATAATCAATTAAACAATTCATTATAAATTAAATTTTTGAATGATTTACATAATAAATTAAACAATTCATTATAAATTAAACTGTTGAATTATTTATATCATAAATTAAACTTTGAATTATTTTTATAATAAATGAATGAATTTATTTTAAATAATCACCAGAATTATTTTTACAATAAATTGTACAATTCATTATTAATTAAACTATTTAATTATTTATTTAATAAATTACACAATTCATTTTAAAATAATCACTTGAATCATTTATATCAAAAAATTTAACAATTCATTATAAATTAAATTTTTGAATGATTTATATAATAAATTAAACCTTGAATTACTATTATAATAAATTAAACAATTCGTTTTGAAATAATCACTTGAATTATTTGTATAATTAATTAAACAATTCATCACAAATTAAAATTTTCAATGATTTATATAATAAATTAAACAAATCATTATTAATTAAATTATTGAATTATTTATATAATAAATCAATCTGTTGAATTATTTATATGATCAAATAAGCTTTGAATTATTTCGATAATAAATTAATCAATTTATTTTAAAATAATCACTTGAATTATTTCTATCATAAATTAAACAATTCATTACAAATTAAACTCTTGATTTATTTATATAATCATTTGAACCTTGAATTATTTTTATAATAAATTAAACAATTCATTTAAAAAATAATCACTTCAATTCATTATATAATAAATTAAACAATTCATTATGAATTAAACTATTGAATTATTTATATAATAAATTAAACTATAGAATTATTTATATCATAAAATAAACTTTGAATTATTTTTATAATAAATTAAACAATTCATTTTAAAACAATCACTTGAATTATTTGTATAATAAATTAAACAATTCATTACAAGTTAAACTATTGAATTATTAATATAATAAATTACACAATTCATTTCAAAATCATCACTTGAATTATTTATATAATAAATTAAACAATTCATTATAAATTAAATTTTTGAATGATTTATATAATAAATTAAACAATTCATTACAAATTAAACTATTGAATCATTTATATGATCAATTAAACCTTGAATTATTTTTATAATAAATTAAACAATTCATTTAAAAAATAATCACTTCAATTAATTATATAATAAATTAAACAATTCATTCTACATTAAACTATTGAATTATTTAGATAATAAATTAAACTATAGAATTATTTTTATAATAAAATAAGCTTTGAATTATTTTTATAATAAATTTATCAATTTATTTTAAACTAATCACTTGAATTATTTATGTAATAAATTCAACTATTCATTACGTATTAAACTATTGAATTATTGACATAATAAATTAAACTATTGAATTATTTATATAATAAAATAAGCTTTGAATTATTTTTATAATAAATTAATCAATTTATTTTAAAATAATCACTTGAATTATTTATATAATAAATCAAACAATTCATTGTAAATTAAACTATAGAATTATTTATGTAACAAAATAAACTTTGAATTATTTATAAAATAATTTAAACAATTCATTATTAATTAACATGTTGAAATATTTATATAATAAATTAAACAATTCATTATTAATTAAACTATTGAATTATCTATATGATCAATTAAACTATTGCATGATTTATACAATAAATTTAGCTTTGAATTATTTTTTTAATAAATTAATCAATTTATTTTTTAAAAATCACTTGAATTATTTATAAAATAAACTAAACAATTCATGATAAATTAAACTATTGAATTATTTGTATAATAAAATAAACTATTGCATTATTTTTCAATAATTATAAACTTTGAATTATTTTTATCATAAATTGAACAATTCATTATAAATTAAACTATTGAATTATTTATATAATAATTTGTACTTTGAGTTATTTCATAATAAATTAATCAATTTATTTTGAAGTAATCACATGAATTATTTCTATAATAAATTAACCAATTCATTCTAAATTAAACTATTGAATTATTTATATACTAAATTAAACTATTGAATTATTAATACAATAAATTAAACTGGGAACTTTTTTTTTATAAATCAAACAATTCATTTAAAAATAATCACTTGAATTATTTATATAATAAATTAAACAAATCATAATAAATTAACTTATTGAATTTTTGATATAATAAATTAAAGAATTCATTCTAAATTAAACTACTGAATTATGGTGATAATAAATTGAACTTTTGAATTGTATATATAATAAATTAAACTTTGAATTATTTTTATAATAAATTAATCAATTTATTTTAAAATAATCACTTGAATTATTTATATAATAAATTAAACAATTAATTATAAATTAAACTATTGAATTATCTATATAATCAATTAAACTATTGAATTATTTGTACAATCAATTTAGCTTTGAATTATTTTTAGAATAAATTAATCAATTTTTAAAAAAATAATCACTTGAATCATTTATATAAAAAATTTAACAATTCATTATAAATTAAATTTTTGAATGATTTATATAATAAATTAAACAAATCATTATTAATTAAACTATTGAATTATTTATATAATAAATCAATCTGTTGAATTATTTATATAATCAAATAAGCTTTGAATTATTTCGATAATAAGTTAATCAATTTATTTTAAAATAATCACTTGAATTATTTCTATCATAAATTAACCAATTCATTACAAATTAAACTCTTGATTTATTTATATAATCATTTGAACCTTGAATTATTTTTATAATAAATTATACAATTCATTTAAAAAATAATCACTTCAATTCATTATATAATAAATTAAACAATTCATTATGAATTAAACTATTGAATTATTTATATAATAAATTAAACTATAGAATTATTTATATCATAAAATAAACTTTGAATTATTTTTATAATAAATTAAACAATTCATTTTAAAACAATCACTTGAATTATTTGTATAATAAATTAAACAATTCATTACAAGTTAAACTATTGAATTATTAATATAATAAATTACACAATTCATTTCAAAATCATCACTTGAATTATTTATATAATAAATTAAACAATTCATTATAAATTAAATTTTTGAATGATTTATGTAATAAATTAAACAATTCATTACAAATTAAACTATTGAATCATTTATATGATCAATTAAACCTTGAATTATTTTTATAATAAATTAAACAATTCATTTAAAAAATAATCACTTCAATTTATTATATAATAAATTAAACAATTCATTCTACATTAAACTATTGAATTATTTAGATAATAAATTAAACTATAGAATTATTTTTATAATAAAATAAGCTTTGAATTATTTTTATAATAAATTTATCAATTTATTTTAAACTAATCACTTGAATTATTTATGTAATAAATTCAACTATTCATTACGTATTAAACTATTGAATTATTGACATAATAAATTAAACTATTGAATTATTTATATAATAAAATAAGCTTTGAATTATTTTTATAATAAATTAATCAATTTATTTTAAAATAATCACTTGAATTATTTATATAATAAATCAAACAATTCATTGTAAATTAAACTATAGAATTATTTATGTAACAAAATAAACTTTGAATTATTTATAAAATAATTTAAACAATTCATTATTAATTAACATGTTGAAATATTTATATAATAAATTAAACAATTCATTATTAATTAAACTATTGAATTATCTATATAATCAATTAAACTATTGAATTATTTGTACAATCAATTTAGCTTTGAATTATTTTTAGAATAAATTAATCATTTTTTAAAAAAATAATCACTTGAATTATGTATAAAATAAATTGAACAATTCATTAAAAATTAACTGTTGAATTATTTGCATGATAAATTACCTATTGAATTATTTATATAATAAATTAAACTTTGAATTATTTTTATAATAAATTAAACAATTCATTTTAAAATAATCACTTGAATTATTCATATAATAAATTTAACAATTCATTATAAATTAAACTATTGAATTATTTATATAATAAAATATGCTTTGAAATATTTTTATAATAAATTAAACAATTCATTTAAAAAATAATCACTTGAATTATTCATATAATAAATTAAACCATTGAATTTTTTATATCACAAAATAAACTTTGAATTATATTTATAATAAATTAAACAATTCATTTCAATATAATCACTTGAATTACTGATATAATAAATTAAACAATTCATTATCAATTAAACTATTGAATTATTTATAGTTACCGGTCACTGGGACCCTGAAGCCCCGCCCACTCTTTGTTACCGGTCACTGGGACCCTGAAGCCCCGCCCACTCTTTGTTACCGGTCACTGGGACCCTGAAGCCCCGCCCACTCATTGTTACTGGTCACTGGGACCCTGAAGCCCCGCCCACTTTTTGTTACCGGTCACTGGGACCCTGAAGCCCCGCCCACTCTTTGTTACCGGTCACTGGGACCCTGAAGCCCCGCCCACTCATTGTTACTGGTCACTGGGACCCTGACCCCCCGCCCACTCATTGTTACCGGTCACTGGGACCCTGAAGCCCCGCCCACTCATTGTTCCTGGTCACTGGGACCCTGAAGCCCCGCCCACTCATTGTTCCTGGTCACTGGGACCCTGAAGCCCCGCCCACTCATTGTTACCGGTCACTGGGACCCTGAAGCCCCGCCCACTCTTTGTTACCGGTCACTGGGACCCTGAAGCCCCGCCCACTCTTTGTTACCGGTCACTGGGACCCTGAAGCCCCGCCCACTCATTGTTACCGGTCACTGGGACCCTGAAGCCCCGCCCGCTCATTGTTACCGGTCACTGGGACTCTGAAGCCCCGCCCACTCATTGTTACCGGTCACTGGGACCATGAAGCCCCGCCCACTCTTTGTTACCGGTCACTGGGACCCTGAAGCCCCGCCCACTCATTGTTACCGGTCACTGGGACCATGAAGCCCCGCCCACTCATTGTTACCGGTCACTGGGACCCTGAAGCCCCGCCCACTCATTGTTACCGGTCACTGGGACCATGAAGCCCCGCCCACTCTTTGTTACTGGTCACTGGGACCCTGAAGCCCCGCCCACTCATTGTTACCGGTCACTGGGACCCTGAAGCCCCGCCCACTCATTGTTACTGGTCACTGGGACCCTGAAGCCCCTCCCACTCTTTGTTACCGGTCACTGGGACCCTGAAGCCCCGCCCACTCTTTGTTACCGGTCACTGGGACCCTGACCCCCCTCCCAATCATTGTTACTGGTCACTGGGACCCTGAAGCCCCGCCCACTCATTGTTACCGGTCACTGGGGCCATGAAGCCCCGCCCACTCTTTGTTACCGGTCACTGGGACCCTGACCCCCCTCCCAATCATTGTTACTGGTCACTGGGACCCTGAAGCCCCGCCCACTCATTGTTACCGGTCACTGGGACCCTGAAGCCCCGCCCACTCATTGTTACTGGTCACTGGGACCCTGAAGCCCCGCCCACTCATTGTTACCGGTCACTGGGACCCTGAAGCCCCGCCCACTCATGGTTACCGGTCACTGGGACCCTGAAGCCCCGCCCACTCTTTGTTACCGGTCACTGGGACCCTGACCCCCCGCCCACTCATTGTTACTGGTCACTGGGACCCTGACCCCCCGCCCAATCATTGTTACTGGTCACTGGGACCCTGAAGCCCCGCCCACTCATTGTTACCGGTCAATGGAGCCATGAAGCCCCGCCCACTCTTTGTTACCGGTCACTGGGATCCTGAAGCCCCGCCCACTCTTTGTTACCGGTCACTGGGACCCTGAAGCCCCGCCCACTCATTGTTACTGGTCACTGGGACCCTGAAGCCCCGCCCACTCATTGTTACTGGTCACTGGGAGCCTGAAGCCCCACCCACTCATTGTTACCGGTCAATGGGACCCTGAAGCCCCGCCCACTCTTTTTTACTGGTCACTGGGACCCTGAAGCCCCGCCCACTCATTGTTACCGGTCACTGGGACCCTGAAGCCCCGCCCACTCATTGTTACTGGTCACTGGGACCCTGAAACCCCGCCCACTCTTTTTTACCGGTCACTGGGAACCTGAGGCCCCGCCCACTCATTGTTACCGGTCACTGGGAACCTGAGGCCCCGCCCACTCATTGTTACTGGTCACTGGGACCCTGAAGCCCCGCCCACTCATTGTTCCTGGTCACTGGGACCCTGAAGCCCCGCCCAATCATTGTTACTGGTCACTGGGACCCTGAAGCCCCGCCCACTCATTGTTACTGGTCACTGGGACCCTGAAGCCCCGCCCACTCTTTTTTACCGGTCACTGGGAACCTGAGGCCCCGCCCACTCATTGTTACCGGTCACTGGGAACCTGAAGCCCCGCCCACTCATTGTTACTGGTCACTGGGACCCTGAAGCCCCGCCCACTCATTGTTACCGGTCACTGGGACCCTGAAGCCCCGCCCACTCATTGTTACCGGTCACTGGGACCCTGAAGCCCCGGCCACTCATTGTTACTGGTCACTGGGACCCTGCAGCCCCGCCCACTCTTGTTTACCGGTCACTGGGAACCTGAGGCCCCGCCCACTCATTGTTACCGGTCACTGGGAACCTGAGGCCCCGCCCACTCAGTGTTACTGGTCACTGGGACCCTGAAGCCCCGCCCACTCATTGTTACCGGTCACTGGGACCCTGAAGCCCCGCCCACTCATTGTTACTGGTCACTGGGACCCTGAAGCCCCGCCCACTCATTGTTACTGGTCACTGGGACCCTGAAGCCCCGCCCACTCTTTTTTACCGGTCACTGGGAACCTGAGGCCCCGCCCACTCATTGTTACCGGTCACTGGGAACCTGAGGCCCCGCCCACTCATTGTTACTGGTCACTGGGACCCTGAAGCCCCGCCCACTCATTGTTACCGGTCACTGGGACCCTGAAGCCCCGCCCACTCATTGTTACTGGTCACTGGGACCCTGAAGCCCCGCCCACTAATTGTTACTGGTCACTGGGACCATGAAGCCCCGCCCACTCTTTGTTACCGGTCACTGGGACCCTGAAGCCCCGCCCACTCATTGTTACCGGTCACTGGGACCATGAAGCCCCGCCCACTCATTGTTACCGGTCACTGGGACCCTGAAGCCCCGCCCACTCATTGTTACCGGTCACTGGGACCCTGAAGCCCCGCCCACTCATTGTTACTGGTCACTGGGACCCTGAAGCCCCTCCCACTCTTTGTTACCGGTCACTGGGACCCTGACCCCCCTCCCAATCATTGTTACTGGTCACTGGGACCCTGAAGCCCCGCCCACTCATTGTTACCGGTCACTGGGGCCATGAAGCCCCGCCCACTCTTTGTTACCGGTCACTGGGACCCTGACCCCCCTCCCAATCATTGTTACTGGTCACTGGGACCCTGAAGCCCCGCCCACTCATTGTTACCGGTCACTGGGACCCTGAAGCCCCGTCCACTCTTTTTTACCGGTCACTGGGACCCTGAAGCCCCGCCCACTCATTGTTACTGGTCACTGGGACCCTGAAGCCCCGCCCACTCATTGTTACTGGTCACTGGGACCCTGAAGCCCCGCCCACTCATTGTTCCTGGTCACTGGGACCCTGAAGCCCCGCCCACTCATTGTTACCGGTCACTGTGACCCTGAAGCCCCGCCCACTCATTGTTACTGGTCACTGGGACCCTGAAGCCCCGCCCACTCATTGTTACCGGTCACTGGGACCCTGAAGCCCCGCCCACTCATTGTTACCGGTCACTGGGACCCTGAAGCCCCGCCCACTCATTGTTACTGGTCACTGGGACCCTGACCCCCCGCCCAATCATTGTTACTGGTCACTGGGACCCTGAAGCCCCGCCCACTCATTGTTACCGGTCACTGGGGCCATGAAGCCCCGCCCACTCTTTGTTACCAGTCACTGGGACCCTGAAGCCCCGCCCACTCTTTGTTACCGGTCACTGGGACCCTGAAGCCCCACCCACTCATTGTTACTGGTCACTGGGACCCGGAAGCCCCGCCCACTCATTGTTACTGGTCACTGGGACCCTGAAGCCCCACCCACTCATTGTTACCGGTCAATGGGACCCTGAAGCCCCGCCCACTCTTTTTTACTGGTCACTGGGTCCCTGAAGCCCCGTCCACTCATGGTTACCGGTCACTGGGACCCTGAAGCCCCGCCCACTCTTTGTTACCGGTCACTGGGACCCTGACCCCCCGCCCACTCATTGTTACTGGTCACTGGGACCCTGACCCCCCGCCCAATCATTGTTACTGGTCACTGGGACCCTGAAGCCCCGCCCACTCATTGTTACCGGTCAATGGAGCCATGAAGCCCCGCCCACTCTTTGTTACCGGTCACTGGGACCCTGAAGCCCCGCCCACTCTTTGTTACCGGTCACTGGGACCCTGAAGCCCCGCCCACTCATTGTTACTGGTCACTGGGACCCTGAAGCCCCGCCCACTCATTGTTACTGGTCACTGGGAGCCTGAAGCCCCACCCACTCATTGTTACCGGTCAATGGGACCCTGAAGCCCCGCCCACTCTTTTTTACTGGTCACTGGGACCCTGAAGCCCCGCCCACTCATTGTTACCGGTCACTGGGAACCTGAGGCCCCGCCCACTCATTGTTACTGGTCACTGGGACCCTGAAGCCCCGCCCACTCATTGTTCCTGGTCACTGGGACCCTGAAGCCCCGCCCAATCATTGTTACTGGTCACTGGGACCCTGAAGCCCCGCCCACTCATTGTTACTGGTCACTGGGACCCTGAAGCCCCGCCCACTCTTTTTTACCGGTCACTGGGAACCTGAGGCCCCGCCCACTCATTGTTACCGGTCACTGGGAACCTGAAGCCCCGCCCACTCATTGTTACTGGTCACTGGGACCCTGAAGCCCCGCCCACTCATTGTTACCGGTCACTGGGACCCTGAAGCCCCGCCCACTCATTGTTACCGGTCACTGGGACCCTGAAGCCCCGGCCACTCATTGTTACTGGTCACTGGGACCCTGAAGCCCCGCCCACTCTTGTTTACCGGTCACTGGGAACCTGAGGCCCCGCCCACTCATTGTTACCGGTCACTGGGAACCTGAGGCCCCGCCCACTCATTGTTACTGGTCACTGGGACCCTGAAGCCCCGCCCACTCATTGTTACCGGTCACTGGGACCCTGAAGCCCCGCCCACTCATTGTTACTGGTCACTGGGACCCTGAAGGCCCGCCCACTCATTGTTACTGGTCACTGGGACCCTGAAGCCCCGCCCACTCTTTTTTACCGGTCACTGGGAACATGAGGCCCTGCCCACTCATTGTTACCGGTCACTGGGAACCTGAGGCCCCGCCCACTCATTGTTACTGGTCACTGGGACCCTGAAGCCCCGCCCACTCATTGTTACCGGTCACTGGGACCCTGAAGCCCCGCCCACTCATTGTTACTGGTCACTGGGACCCTGAAGCCCCGCCCACTAATTGTTACTGGTCACTGGGACCATGAAGCCCCGCCCACTCTTTGTTACCGGTCACTGGGACCCTGAAGCCCCGCCCACTCATTGTTACCGGTCACTGGGACCATGAAGCCCCGCCCACTCATTGTTACCGGTCACTGGGACCATGAAGCCCCGCCCACTCATTGTTACCGGTCACTGGGACCCTGAAGCCCCGCCCACTCATTGTTACCGGTCACTGGGACCCTGAAGCCCCGCCCACTCATTGTTACTGGTCACTGGGACCCTGAAGCCCCTCCCACTCTTTGTTACCGGTCACTGGGACCCTGACCCCCCTCCCAATCATTGTTACTGGTCACTGGGACCCTGAAGCCCCGCCCACTCATTGTTACCGGTCACTGGGGCCATGAAGCCCCGCCCACTCTTTGTTACCGGTCACTGGGACCCTGACCCCCCTCCCAATCATTGTTACTGGTCACTGGGACCCTGAAGCCCCGCCCACTCATTGTTACCGGTCACTGGGACCCTGAAGCCCCGTCCACTCTTTTTTACCGGTCACTGGGACCCTGAAGCCCCGCCCACTCATTGTTACTGGTCACTGGGACCCTGAAGCCCCGTCCACTCTTTTTTACCGGTCACTGGGACCCTGAAGCCCCGCCCACTCATTGTTACCGGTCACTGGGACCCTGAAGCCCCGTCCACTCTTTTTTACCGGTCACTGGGACCCTGAAGCCCCGCCCACTCATTGTTACTGGTCACTGGGACCCTGAAGCCCCGCCCACTCATTGTTACTGGTCACTGGGACCCTGAAGCCCCGCCCACTCATTGTTCCTGGTCACTGGGACCCTGAAGCCCCGCCCACTCATTGTTACCGGTCACTGTGACCCTGAAGCCCCGCCCACTCATTGTTACTGGTCACTGGGACCCTGAAGCCCCGCCCACTCATTGTTACCGGTCACTGGGACCCTGAAGCCCCGCCCACTCATTGTTACCGGTCACTGGGACCCTGAAGCCCCGCCCACTCATTGTTACTGGTCACTGGGACCCTGTCCCCCCGCCCAATCATTGTTACTGGTCACTGGGACCCTGAAGCCCCGCCCACTCATTGTTACCGGTCACTGGGGCCATGAAGCCCCGCCCACTCTTTGTTACCAGTCACTGGGACCCTGAAGCCCCGCCCACTCTTTGTTACCGGTCACTGGGACCCTGAAGCCCCACCCACTCATTGTTACTGGTCACTGGGACCCGGAAGCCCCGCCCACTCATTGTTACTGGTCACTGGGACCCTGAAGCCCCACCCACTCATTGTTACCGGTCAATGGGACCCTGAAGCCCCGCCCACTCTTTTTTACTGGTCACTGGGACCCTGAAGCCCCGTCCACTCATTGTTACCGGTCACTGGGAACCTGAGGCCCCGCCCACTCATTGTTACTGGTCACTGGGACCCTGAAGCCCCGCCCACTCATTGTTCCTGGTCACTGGGACCCTGAAGCCCCGCCCACTCTTTTTTACCGGTCACTGGGACCCTGAAGCCCCGCCCACTCATTGTTACCGGTCAATGGGGCCATGAAGCCCCGCCCACTCTTTGTTACCAGTCACTGGGACCCTGAAGCCCCGCCCACTCTTTGTTACCGGTCACTGGGACCCTGAAGCCCCACCCACTCATTGTTACTGGTCACTGGGACCCGGAAGCCCCGCCCACTCATTGTTACTGGTCACTGGGACCCTGAAGCCCCACCCACTCATTGTTACCGGTCAATGGGACCCTGAAGCCCCGCCCACTCTTTTTTACTGGTCACTGGGACCCTGAAGCCCCGTCCACTCATTGTTACCGGTCACTGGGAACCTGAGGCCCCGCCCACTCATTGTTACTGGTCACTGGGACCCTGAAGCCCCGCCCACTCATTGTTCCTGGTCACTGGGACCCTGAAGCCCCGCCCACTCTTTTTTACCGGTCACTGGGACCCTGAAGCCCCGCCCACTCATTGTTACCGGTCAATGGGACCCTGAAGCCCCGCCCACTCTTTTTTACCGGTCACTGGGAACCTGAGGCCCCGCCCACTCATTGTTACCGGTCACTGGGAACCTGAGGCCCCGCCCACTCATTGTTACTGGTCACTGGGACCCTGAAGCCCCGCCCACTCATTGTTCCTGGTCACTGGGACCCTGAAGCCCCGCCCACTCATTGTTCCTGGTCACTGGGACCCTGAAGCCCCGCCCAACTCATTGTTACCGGTCACTGGGACCCTGAAGCCCCGCCCACTCTTTGTTACCGGTCACTGGAACCCTGAAGCCCCGCCCACTTTTTTGCACCTGTACCAAGATGGCCGCGCATGCTCCTTAGTTCCAACATGACTTCCTCTCGCACGATGGCGGCCGCCGGACGGGCCTGTCACCGAAGTGCAAACACGGGGTCTTCTTCCTCTTATTTGTGTCCTCAAGCCGCCACCATGAGTTTGTGAAGATTCCCGCCCACCCACAGATCCAATTCCTCCCCGTTCTCCTCCCGGCCTCCGTCTCGCCTGTTTCCACTCAGTCTATTGCCGCCATTCGCACTGCGCATGCTCAGAGCACTGACCGTCCTGCGCCTGCGCACTGGTCTCCCGTTGTCATTAGTTGGGCACAGTCTGAGCCGCGGGGGATTCTGGGCAATTACCCCGCCATTGAAAGCCGGAATTGATGAACGGAAAGTTAATGATTGTCATCCCATCGAGGTTGGCGCCAGGGATGCAACAAACAAAATAAATAAATACATTCTACAGAAACCCGAGAGCTCGGGCCCTCCCCCATGGTGATAAGTTAACTGGCCGCCACTTTTCAGTTACTAATTCGCACCTCAGGCCCGCCCCCCGCCCCCCGCCCCCCGCCCCCCGCTAGTCTGGTTTAATTGCTGAATGTCCAACTCGAATTCAAACCTGTCATTCTCAGGGAAACTTAGGTTACTTTATTCTGTGTACTACCCGAGAGCCAGTTAATGGCTTTAATAAGCTGGCAACAATTTTTGTAAAGGTGGAAAGAGGAGAAAAATGCCACGAGCGATGCCTCAAAACAAAAGGGACCACTTACACTGGGACACTAAATACCGGGACCACTTACACTGGGACACTAAATACCGGGACCACTTACACTGGGACACTAAATACCGGGACCACTTACACTGGGACACTAAATACCGGGACCACTTACACTGGGACACTAAATACCGGGACCACTTACACTGAGACACTAAATACCGGGACCACTTACACTGAGACACTAAATACCGGGACCACTTACACTGGGACACTAAATACCGGGACCACTTACACTGGGACACTAAATACCGGGACCACTTACACTGGGACACTAAATACCGGGACCACTTACACTGAGACACTAAATACCGGGACCACTTACACTGGGACACTAAATACCGGGACCACTTACACTGGGACACTAAATACCGGGACCACTTACACTGGGACACTAAATACCGGGACCACTTACACTGAGACACTAAATACCGGGACCACTTACACTGAGACACTAAATACCGGGACCACTTACACTGGGACACTAAATACCGGGACCACTTACACTGGGACACTAAATACCGGGACCACTTACACTGGGACACTAAATACCGGGACCACTTACACTGAGACACTAAATACCGGGACCACTTACACTGAGACACTAAATACCGGGACCACTTACACTGGGACACTAAATACCGGGACCACTTACACTGGGACACTAAATACCGGGACCACTTACACTGGGACACTAAATACCGGGACTACTTACACTGGGACACTAAATACCGGGACCACTTACACTGGGACACTAAATACCGGGACCACTTACACTGGGACACTAAATACCGGGACCACTTACACTGGGACACTAAATACCGGGACTGCTTACACTGGGACACTAAATACCGGGACCGCTTACACTGGGACACTAAATACCGGGACCACTTACACTGGGACACTAAATACCGGGACCACTTACACTGGGACACTAAATACCGGGACCACTTACACTGGGACACTAAATACCGGGACCACTTACACTGGGACACTAAATACCGGGACCACTTACACTGGGACACTAAATACCGGGACCACTTACACTGGGACACTAAATACCGGGACCACTTACACTGGGACACTAAATACCGGGACCACTTACACTGGGACACTAAATACCGGGACTACTTACACTGGGACACTAAATACCGGGACCACTTACACTGGGACACTAAATACCGGGACCACTTACACTGGGACACCAAATACCGGGACTACTTACACTGGGACACTAAATACCGGGACTACTTACACTGGGACACTAAATACCGGGACCACTTACACTGGGACACTAAATACCGGGACCACTTACACTGGGACACTAAATACCGGGACCACTTACACTGGGACACCAAGTACAGGGAACACTCATATGGTGACATCCTTTTGAATCCTTTTTTGCACCTTCTCCAGTGCCTGTATATCCATTTTATAATAAGGAGACCAAAACTGTGCACAGTACTCCAAATGTAGTCTAATAAAAGTTCTATACAAGTTGAACATAACTTCTCTGCATTTCAATTTTATCCCTCCAGAAATGAACCCCAGTACTTGGTTTGCTTTTTTATGGCCATTTCAACCCGCGTCACTACTTTTAGTGACTTGTGTGCCCCTAGAATCCTTTGCTCTTCTACCCGATTTACACTTATTTTCCAAGCATTGTGTGGCCCCCTTGTTCTTGCTACCAAAATTCTCCACTTCACCCTCATCTTTTTAAAATCCCTTTGCCAATTACAGTCCAAACTGCAAGTTTATTAATGCCTTCTTGTATTTTGTCTTAGTCTTCATCAGTATTAACTATACAAATAACCACCTTTCCTCACCCCACCCTCCGCCACAATCTGGTGTCATCTGTAAATTTTGTAATTGTACATCCGATTCCCGAGTTCAAATCGTTTATGTAAATTGTGAACAGTGGTCCCCGCACTGCTCATTGAGGGACACCACTTTCCACCTCTTACCAGTCTTACTAGCTGCCCTTAACCCCTATTTTCTGTTTTAGAGCAGTGATCAAGAGAAACTTCTTTACAGAGGGCATTGTGAGACTGTGGAATTCACTTTCAAAGTTCTGTAATGACAAGTTCTCCTCATGTTTTTATCCAAAACAGGCCTCAGCCCAGTCATTTACTCCAAACGTTGATTCAATGGTTCAAGCTAAGAGGTGCCAGGTATCACAGTGGGAGAGAACCTAGAGTAAATGTCGGGATCGTCCCCACACCGTGGATGGTCCGGGTCGTGTACTTTTCATTATCCTGGTGTCTAACAAACAAACATCAATAAAACCGTGAATTCTGGAAATACACTGCAGATCCTTCTTTATCTGGAGATCAAATGACTGTTGTATAATTGTGCCAGCAGTTAACAGGCTCCTGTGAACTCCTCCCTCTGCTATTTTGATGCAGACTTTAACCCATTTATTTTAAACGGGTTTATTTTAAATGAGTTAACGCCTGCCTTAAATGGTAGACTCAGGACTGTCACTCAAACAGGTGAAATCTTCATAGAATAATGATCACAGTCATTTTTAAACTGGACACCGCACGGTGACTTTGCTGTCAGTGAAGAGAGATGAGAAAGATCAAAGTGCCGTTTGCCCCTCTCAGTGTGGTCCTGAAGGACGATCCTCCCCCCAGATTGTACTTTCTGAGCTCCAGACAGGCGATGCTAAACACTCAGGTGGGAAAGACCAAAATCTACAACAAGGTGTTTAAAATAAAGTTGATTTATTTAATAGATATCCAGAATATTAAACTCCAGCCCAGTTACAGGGATTATTAACATCAGAAGAAACAACCCCCAACTGTCAGAATGACTTGGACATGAATGTAAAAGGTATGATCAGTAAGTTCGCTGATGATACAAAAATTGGTAGGGTGGTAAATAGCGAGGAGGATAGCCTCAGTCTGCAGGACGATATAGATGGGTTGGTCAGATGGGCGGAACAGCGGCAAATGGAATTTAACCCGGAAAAGTGCGAGGTGATGCACTTTGGAGGGACTAACAAGGCAAGGGAATACACAATGAATGGGAGGACCCTAGGCAAGACAGAGGGTCAGAGGGATCTTGGTGTGCAAGTTCACAGATCCCTGAAGGCGGCGGAACAGGTAGATAAGGTGGTAAAGAAGGCATATGGGATACTTGCCTTTATTAGCCGAGGCATAGAATATAAGAGCAAGGAGGTTATGATGGAGCTGTATAAAACACTGGTTAGGCCACAGCTGGAGTACTGTGTGCAGTTCTGGTCGCCACACTACAGGAAGGATGTGATCGCTTTGGAGAGGGTGCAGAGGAGATTCACCAGGATGTTACCAGGGCTGGAGCGCTTCAGCTATGAAGAGAGACTGGGAAGATTGGGTTTGTTTTCCTTGGAGCAGAGGAGGCTGAGGGGGGACATGATTGAGGTGTACAAAATTATGAGGGGCACAGATAGGATGGATACTAAGGAGCTTTTTCCCTTCGTTGAGGGTTCTATAACAAGGGGACATAGATTCAAGGTAAAAGGCGGGAGGTTTAGAGGGGATTTGAGAAAGAACTTTTTCACCCAGAGGGTGGTTGGAGTCTGGAACTCACTGCCTGAAAGGGTTGTGGAGGCAGGAACCCTCACAACATTCAAGAAGCATTTGGATGAGCACTTGAAATGCCATAGCATACAAGGCTACGGACCAAATGCTGGAATATGGGATTAGTGTAGACAGGGCTGATGGCCGGCGCGGACACGATGGGCCGAAGGGCCTCTATCCGTGCTGTATAACTCTATGACCTCTATGACTCTAATATGGTTCAGTCCTGGATGGGATTAAGAGCAGAATCCGACCCCTGCATTCATATGTGAACTCACTGGTGACTCAGCATGTGTGATGACTGAGTGAATCCCTTCCCACACACAGAGCAGGTGAACAGTCTCACTCCAATGGGTGTGCATTAATGTGTCAGCAGTTCATTTCTGCTTTTAAAGTCAGAACAATTAAAGGTCTCTCCCCAGGGTGAGTACGTTGGTGTGTCAGAAGGTGGGATGACCGAGTAAATCTCTTCTTACAAACGGAGCAGATGAATGGCCTCTCCCCAGTATGAGTGCGTTGGCGTCTCAGCAATTCGTTTCTGCTTTTAAACCTCTTCTCACAGTCAGAACATTTAAACGGTGTCTCATCAGAGTGAACTCCCTGGTGTGACAGAAGGTGGGATGACCGAGTGAATCTCTTCTTACACACGCAGCAGGTGAACAGTCTCCCCCCAGTGTGAGTGCGGCGATATCTCAGCAATTCATTTCTGCCTTTAAACCTCTTCTCACAGTCAGAACATTTAACAGGTCTCTCTTCAGAGTGAACTCGCTGGTGTGTCAGCAGGGTGGATGACCGAGTGAATTCCTTCCTACACATGGAGCTGGTGAACGGGTCTCTCCCCATTGTGAACTCGCTGGTGTGACAGAAGGTGGGATGCCCGAGTGAATCTCTTCTTACACTTAGAGCGGTTGAACGGCCTCTCCCCAGTGTCAGTGCGTTGGTGGTCCAGCAGTTTGTTTCTGAATTTAAATCTCTTCCCAGATTCAGAACATTTGAAAGGTCTCTCATCAGAGTGAACTCGCTGGTGCGTCAGCAGTTCGGATGAAATACTGAATCCCTTCCCGGACACAGAGCAGGTGAACGGTCTCTCCCCAGTGTGAGTGCGTTGGTGTGTCAGCAGATTCCTTTTGGTTTTACACCTCTTCTCACAGTCAGAGCATTTAAAAGGTCTTTCATCGGTGTGAACTCGCGGGTGCGTCAGGTGTGATGACCGAGTGAATCCCTTCCCACACACGGAGCAGATGAACGGTCTCTCCCCAGTGTGAGTGCGTTGGTGTTCCAGCAGTTTGTTTGTGCTTTTAAAGCTCTTTCCACAGTCAGAGCATTTAAAGGTCTCTCACCAGAGTGAACTCGCTGGTGTCTCAGCAGGGTGGATGACCAAGTGAATCCCTTCCCATACACGGAGCAGGTGAACAGTCACCCCCCGCCCCCCCCCCCCCAGTGTGAGTGCGGCGATGTCTCAGCAATTCGTTTCTGACTTTAAACCTCTTCTCACAGTCAGAACATTTAACAGGTCTCTCCCCAGTGTGAACTCGCTGGTGTGTCAGCAGGGTGGATGACCGAGTGAATCCCTTCCTATACACGGGGCAGATGAACGGTCTCTCCTCAGTGTGAGTGCGTTGGTGTCCCAGCAGATTACATTTGCTTTTAAACCTCTTCTCACAGTCAGAACATGTGAAAGGTCTATTATCAGTGTGAACTCGCTGGTTTCTCAGCAGGTTGGATGACCAAATGAATCTCTTCCCACACACGGAGCAGGTGAACGGCCTCTCCCCAGTGTGAATGCGCTGGTGTAAGAGGAGGTCGTGTGACTGAGCGAATCCCTTCCCACACACGGAGCAGGTGAACGGCCTCACCCCGGTGTGACTGCGTCGATGAGTTTCCAGCTGTGACGGGTAATTGAATCCCTTCCCACAGTCCCCACATTTCCACGGTTTCTCCGTGGTCCGGGTGTCCTTGTGTCTCTCCAGGTTGGACGATCAGTCGAAGCCTCGTCCACACACAGAACACGTGTATGGTTTCTCCCCGCTGTGATTGGTGTGATGTGTTTTCAGGCTGTGTAACTGGTTAAAGCTCTTTCCACAGTCAGTGCACTGGAACACTCTCACTCAGTGTGTGTC